>NC_143578.1:192202220-192472220 GCF_048544385.1 Mastigoproctus giganteus
GCTGACCATTGGAAATCAATGATATTGCCCAATTTGCTTCTGTAATTTTCTGCTAATGACATTTACAATGCTGATGAAACAGGCTTGCCGTATCGTTGCATGCCGGATGGTTCATTGGTCTACAAATGTGAAATTTTAGTGGATTCATAAAAGGCTATGGATCATGTAACTGTGTTATGCTGTGCGAACATGTCGGGATCTGTTAAATGGAAGCTCTTGGTGAATGGGGAAAGAGCAAAGCTGTGATATTTCAAGGAACTTGGACTGGACAGTTTACTAGTTATCTACTGCTCTAATAAAAATGACAGCCTCCGTAGCCAAGTGGTCAGGAGCGGGAGTGCAGTAGCACACACTCTTTGAGTAGACCGGGGTTCAAGCCCCTGACTGCTGAATACGGTCGCTCTGCCAACCTACACTGGACCAGCGTGGCAGATTATGGTCCATTTCCCTCAACATGAATTGTTGAGGAGGCTTCCATCCTGCAGTGGGTTGATAATGGCTGCACTTTACTTTACTAATAAAAATGCTTGGATGACATCTGAAATTTTTGAGCAATGGCTAAAGAATTGGAATGCTGAACTACAGTGGAGCTCAAGAAAAATTCTGTTTCTTCTTGACAACTGTGCTGCACACCCTCGCTTTGATTATCTGAACAACATTCAAATGGAATTCCTGCCGCCCAACACAACATCCTTGTTACAGCCCATGGATATTTGTATCATAAAGAATCTGAAGACAACATATCACACAAAGCTGGTTATCTATAACTTGAAGCCATTAAAGAAAATCTCTATACATCATTATCAACAGCAAAGGAAATCAGTGCAAAGGTGACCATTCTGTTGCAGATAACTAGCATGAACTCGATTGCAAGACAATTAAAAACTGTTTTGCTCACATTGGCTTTCAGCATTCAGACATAGAGAATGCTGAAACTGTGCTGTCACTGCAGCAAGTTACAAATGTGGAGGAGTTTTTGTGTTGATGAAAATCTGCAATGTTATGATGAAAATGATCTTGAGGACATTGTTGATCAAATTGTAGCAAAATACTGCAAAATATCTGAAGAGTTGGCTAGTGACGAAGATGACATGCATGAGCCTGAGCGAGTGAAACATAAAGATGCAGTGAAATGTGTTGCCGACTTACGAAGTCAGTTAATTTTGGATAAGTTCGTAATTAAACGTAATTGAATGGGTTTTTTTTTTTTTTTCATTAATTCTAAGTTTGTATGGTCTTAATCAGTTCTGTTGCAGTTTAATACATGAGATTAGATTTTGCTTTGAACTTGTTTTTTTTTTTTTTTTTTTTTTTGCATTCCCTTAAGCCACAGTTAATGGGACCAGTGCATAATAGGACCACATTTCCTTTTCCCCTATGTGGTGCCCTTATCTAGAATGCACTGTATATGTAATATATAATGTACATAATAAAAGCAAAAATACCAAATTTGCATGTTTTCACTTTTAAACAATATACTGCCTTTAAAAACAGTTTTTTTTAGTTTATTTGTTTATAACTATTTCAATTTAAGTTGCACCAAAAAAAAAGGTGTTAAGTAAATTTCTAGAGGATGAGCAGACAGTTTTATAACATGAAAAGATTGTGTTGTTCAGTTGCTGCATACTTTGCAATATTTTCATTTATATTTTCCAGAATTCCCATCATAATGCAGAACTATTTTCTGCAGGAATGTCAAAAATTAACTGACATGGACTAAACTTAACTATGCAGCCAAAATTTAAAGTCCACTTACCTACCTCATTTGTTTCTTGCTTAATGATGCACTGTAGATATAAACCCGAGGCAAATCATCCAACTGGTATCAGATCATAGAATCTAATACAGTGCTCATCTAAATAAAATCTAGAAAACCCAGATTTTCTCTATCACTTTTTGCGATAACTACTTCCAGTAATATTAAAAACATTTCATGGGAAATTTTATTATCATGATATCTGCAGTTTTCAAAAACAGAACTGGATTTGCTGAAATTTACACCGATGATTCAAAATTTGACAATGCAGTGGATAGAACAATTGCCCTACTTAATGCCACTGTCTGAATGTTGCTTTCCGCTGACTGTAGACAAAGTGGCGAAGGAGCTCATGATGTCCTCTCGATGATTTATAAAACATTTGCTTGTAGAAATAGGAGGTCGTAACCCCACTGTATAAAGCAATTGTAAGGACACACTTTGAATACTGTGTTCAAGTACATAGACCACAAATATAAAAAAGACATTGAGCCTCTTGAAAGGGACCAAAGACAGGTAACTAGCCATGTGAGATTGGTGAGATCTTCCATGTGAGGAAAGGCTTCAAACGTATGGACAGAGCTTGGAATCTAACTAGGCACTTTAGAGGAGACTTCAGTGAGGTTTATAAGACTCTGAGAAGTGAAAGTAAAATGAATAAGGGTGACATATTTGTTTTTATAAATGATTCCAGAAATAGGGCCATAAATTCAAATTATGGAAGAAGAGCTAAAAAAACATTGTTTTCTTGGTTCCTAGTTTTAACTTGGTGTAGTTCTGGTATTCCCATTTAAATACTTGCCTGAGTGTAGATACAAAATATCTGTTCAGTTTGTTAACAAACTGAGCAGGATCATCAATAATTATACCATTCATATCTATTAGGCTAATGTATTTCATCCCTTTGCTTCTGGTGTTAACGTAAACAAACAATTCTTTGCTACTTTTATTTGCATTCTTACCCAAAATGACTTCTCATAATGCCTTAGCTTGTCTAAGCCTTCCCCCCCCCATTTCCTGTAATGTTATAGCAGACTAATTTATATTTACTGTAGGTTTCTCTATTTTTTTGTAATTTATATTATCCCATACATGTTCCTTCTCTGCCACCAGTCTCATTAGTTCATCTGATATCCATTTAAGTCTAAACCTCAGGCTATCTCTTAGTTTGCATAAAAAACATAGTAACATTCTGCGATTACTTCTCTGAATGCTTTCTATTTAGAATTTGCAGTTGGAACATCATGAGTTTTTCCCATTAGAAAGAATTTAAAAACTGGGAGACCATTGTAGTCACTGTTATGAAAGCAAAATTCCTTCTATTTACATAATTAAGATTTAAGATATCTACTGTCATTCCTTTGATAGTAGTTACATCTTAAATCCCACATAAGTATATTATGATCACTGCTACTACCTTGTGGTTCATCAGCAGTCTTAATGTATGAGAAGAGGCACCACTGATAAGGGCGCCTCTGTGGGCAGGAGCAGCAATGCATAGCACATGCTTCTTGATTAGACCAGGGTTTGAGCCTGTGACCACCAAATACAGAGGATGCGGAAAGGTCAGGGAATGACCACCGCATATCCTCGGAGCAATATGGCCTTAGTTGCTAATGCTCCTAAAAACCAAATAACAACAACAACCACTGATAATCAGATGAAGAGTGATGCTTTCTCTTTTTGCCTCTCTAACATGCTGCTGTAGAAAACAGCCATCTAATAAATCCAGAAAAGTTCTGCTGCTGTGTGAGTGGCCAACTGACAAGTTCCATCAGTATCTGGAATGTTAAAGTCATCCCATTATAAGACAGTCTGTTTTTCTGTCCTATTCTATTTGTTCATATAGTTGTCTACCAGTTGAAGTCCATTAACCAATGTGACAATGGTGATAAACCACTGTACACATTGCTACTTTGGGGGGGGGGTTATTGCAGAAGCCTGTCAAACAAAACATTACATTTCACTTTCTGTTGACTGATTGGTGCTTGGAGACAGGACTTTTGGCTCTTGCTGACTATTGTATTCATATGGACATTTAAAATAAATGGCTTGGGAATTGTGAATATTATCTCATACTATACTACACTTACTTTTTTTTTTTTTAGGTTAACGTAGTTGCTATTTATATTACACCATTCCACTTCACAAATGCGTATATCAACTGCAGAAATGAATGCCAATTGTAAACAAGCAGTGTGAGAAGTGCATTTGTCAGATGGCCAGAAATTACACTTTTTACAACTGGCCTCAAGAAATGTGAAAGATCTCTCACAAAAATATCCTAAGAAAAACTGTTTTTTAAATTTTGATCATTTGAGTGGTTAGGCCTAGTAATAACAAGAATGAAAACTTGTGGCTCCAGATACCAATGTTTTTTTTTTTTTTTTGTTTTTTTTTTAATATTGCAGCTGTTAATGTGTTACATGTGCTGCATTTGTGCTTGTGGGTTCTACATGAACCCACAAGCACAAACTTCCACTTGTGACAAATCAGGATATTATGATCCAGAGACTAAGTAGTGTTCCAGTACTTGGAAGCATAGATGAAGAAAATCTTTATTGTACAGTAAAGATACAATAATGTGCCCGCCACAGCCAGGAGGCCAGGGGCTTGACAATGATATAGGGTAATATAAAAATATGTACAGTATAAAAATTTGTGCAGTATAAAAGATTACATAACAATTAAAAACGTAGCATTAACCATTCAATAGATATGAGTATGTACATAGATGTGAAGCAGACAGTACACCAAGGTATGTACACGTTCATATGTACAAAGCACATATTTAAGCATATTCACACAAGTCAGAATATTTCACAGTGCCAAATTATTGTTCGGTATTGCATTTTCTTGTGAAGACAGTTCGTCGATTTGCCTGCAACGTGCCGTTATGCGCCTCATAGGAGATAGCAGGTGGAGATATCAGTATGAGTCGACATCAGGGGCCAAACAAAAGGGGAACAAGTTCGGCCAACGAGCGCCTGTAATTGCGATCGGAAGCGAATTTCTGCAGGTCAACTCCGATCATTAGCAGGGCTTGTACTATCGGAAGTACTTGTCCAGGTAGGAATCTGTCACTGATCTTCAGCCTGTTCCGTTGTAGCTGAAGAAGAGGGGTGGCTCGTAAGGACGGAAGTGGAACATGCCACTGGCATATATCCCAGAAGTCAGGGGAATTGATTTTTCCAACCAGCATTTTGACTGTGGTCGCAGTTCTCCTCATGCTGATTATTTGAGGCAGCCGCGGGATTTGGAGTTGGTCGGCCATGCTGGTGGTCCTCTGCTGAGGGGGGAGTCGATGCTTGTGGGTTGCCCACTTCAATATCCAGTATTCACTGGCGAAGATGGGCTTCATGAGAGAAGGTACTGCAGATGCCCATATTTCAGAGGCATACAGAAAGGTAGGATACACAATGGTTTCCAGATATCTGATTGTGGTTCTAGCGTCTGTGTTATGAAGAAGATGTTGACGGGCAATCCAGCGCATTCGGTTGATCTTGCGTAGAACACATTCGATGTGACAGTTGAACCTAAGGTTTGGGTCGAAGGTTACACCGAGATCTTTGTGTTTAGTAACACTTGGAATAACTGCGCCCTGCAGTGAGGGTTGTATGGATGTGGGGCACTTCTTCAGAGAAAAAACCATAATAACGGATTTTTGGGGGTTCAGTTTGAGACCGAAATGGTTGAGATGGCTAGAGAAAGCTGTGATTTTATTACAGATTTCCGATGTGATCACTCCCCTGTCAGCTGATGGTGGTATTTGCGTTAGGAACTTTATATCGTCGGCGTAGGTAATGACATCATCTCTGTTACATACAAACGGAATAAGGAGGGCGGTAAAAAGTAACCCCGATAAAACGCCACCTTGCGGCACACCAGCATTGATGGATCGGGTATAGCAGAGGTTACGATGAGTGAGGTACACTGTTCTGTTCCGGAGGAGCGAGTGCAGAAAAGCGAAAACGTCACCTTTGATCCGAAAGAAATTGGTTAGGAGATTCAGAAGGGCTGAGATGTTGAGGCTATCAAAAGCAGCTTCAATATCGGCATAAACAACCGCCATTTCTGATTTGGCCTCAAATGCATTTAAAATCTCCGTTTGGACTGCCAGAAGGTTGGAGACAGTTGATCTATTAGGGAGAACATAATGGAGTTGTTTTGATGATTGTGGAAGAAGATGGCGTGTTATATGCGGAAGAAGGACTTTTTCCAGTAGCTTTAGGAGCGTGGATGCAGTGGAAATCGGTCTGTAGTGCTTCGGCTGGCTTGGTAGTTGAACTTTAGGTAGTGGGGCAAGACTGTATTTGCTCCAGGATGCAGGAAACACTCTATGAGAGAGGATGGAGTTGAACAAGTAGAGCAGAGGATCAAGGATGTATGGACTGAGGCACTTTACGATGAAATGTGGGACATTATCGATGCCAGCGGTGCATGACGGACGCAGCGAGTTGATGGCTTGACGAAGCTGCTGTCGATCGATTTGAATGGAAAACAGCTCATCATCTGGACTTGAAATGGGGTCTGGTTGGTAATCATATGGTTGTGTGATGTTGTCTTGGAATCTGGCTACATAGTTGATCCATTCAACTGGATTGAAATTGGAATCTGGTTCAGAGTTACGGGTATATGGCACTTTGCCTTTGGATAAGGTCTTGTCAGTGTATTCTTTGATGGCTTGCGATTTCAGTCTGTTAAACAGTGCTCTAGCTTTGGAGTACTGAGTTCGGTCATATGCTGTACCAGACTGTTTCCATTGTTTATGGAGGGACTGTTTGCACTTGAAACTGTAATTTAGCTCCGAAGACCACCAAGCATTAGTTCTAGCGGAGATACTGACCTGTTTAGCTGCTGAGAACATAGTAACAGTGTGCAACCATCTAGTTAATATGTCTAGAGCCAGTTCCGGATCTCCTGATTCGAGAACTTCCCAGGGAATTAATCTTGTTGCATAAAGGCATCTGTTCGGTTGTAGGAAGGTGGGAGAGGTGATGATCTTCCTTTTGACGTAGTGGGAGACATTAAAGTTGGGTGTTGGGAGCTGCAATAGGACTACGATGGGTTCATGATCTGATTCAAAAGATTTCCTGACCAAAAAAGAAAATAATACATTGCTCAGTCTGCCAGAAAAAATTGATATTGATTCTGTTTTTTGATGTTACAGGAATAATTTTACAGTTTGTTTCAGAAAATAGAACCATAAATAGTTCTCATTATACTAAGGTGTTCCAGTGCACTTGAGTATTTGCCAAAAATAAGAAAAATTAATAAATAAAAATAAAACAAATTTGAAGGATAAACAGTGGTTTCTCTGGCCTGCTGCTCATCTTTGTAAAAAAAAAAAAATTCAGGCCTGAACCATATTTGTTGGACTTCCAGCTTCCAATAAAGAAACAGGAAGAATTTATCTTAACTAGGCTTGAAGAAACCTAGCTAAGATAAATAAACTAATCCTCATACACAACTCACTTGCTTCACATCTTTTCATTCTCATAGGAGAGAACCTTCCCCATGTATAACCTCTCAAATACCTGCAGTAAATCTTATTCTTTTCAACATGCCTTTCACCACAATGTGATAGTAAATAGCACTAACAGAAATTAAAATACCAGGTAGATCGTGAAATTTTTTTAAAAATGTTTTTGATTTTTTTCCTTTAACCCATGGGTGGTTGCATCATATTGACCCCCCCCTCCCTTCCCCTATTATTTCTGTTTTGCTCTGAGCTTAATTAAAATCCATCCTCTTTAATCAGGAGTAACTGAAAGCTTTCCAAGGTAATTTTTTGCTACATTTTCTATAAAAATTTGAAGAAAAAAAAAATTTTTTTTTGGATGTGGTGAAAATGTGCTACAAAGTTGGCAATATCTTGTATATGAAATGGGCTAAATCTGCAGAAATAAAAAGTCAGCTTTTCTGAATTGCTAATATTTTGTCACAACCAATTAATTGCAATATTTTCTATTAACTGTTTTGCAATATGTTCTTAATGTGATAATAAGAATTTGCTTCATATATATTATTATTTCTTATAATAGATAATTTAAATCTAAATTTTTTGTTATGCTTTTTTTTTTTTTACCTGTAGCAATTCTTCACTGAAAACTACACCAAGGTAAGGGCATATGTATAGTTTTCATCTTGAGAATCAGAACATTGTAATTACCGTATTTCCCCACGTATAAGATGCACCTTAATTTTGAGGCCCGAAATTTGAAAAAAAATGTATTACATAAAGTTATTGAACTCAAGTTTTATTCATCATAAAATTCATACAACTCCTCATAACTTGAATTCAGCACTGTACGAAAATCTTTTCTGAGCCATTTCTGGGCAGAACGTGGCAAAACGTAGCCTAATATACCGGTAACAAGTGCGAAACAATGAGCGCAAAGACAATAATCATCAAAAATTCACTTTGAACTGAAATGTGTAATGTCTTGCAGTACACTGAGTAACCCTCCTTTGTGGTCTGTATATTGTATAACATTGTCATCCAGATTAGAGTGACGCTCCCTGTGTATTCTTACGAAATATGCACTATTTATGCATAGTGACTAAGTGAAATAAGAAATGGATGAGACACTACTACTATTAATATTATTATTTTAGTCTTCCTCGGTTTAATCATTCATTTAACTCAACCTAGTTGGATGTTACGCAACTTTTTTTTGGAGCTTAGTAGGAAAATTATTATTAAATAAAATGGTTTCTTGTTTAAATTATTTATTTAGCATTAGCATTAGAAGAGGCATTTGATGCAAGAAAACAAGCTTATGCAGCATCAGCCAAAAAATAAAAATAAAATAAAATAAATAAATAAATAAAAAAATAATAACCACTTCCACTTCACCCATTTATTTGATATAGTACAGAGCCTTTCAATTAAAAAGCACTAGAGCCTATCTGGCTTATTTTCAGGTATAAGCTGTTTGTCAGCTGGACCTTTTTTGTCTCATTTAGACTGACATTTTTTGATTTATTGTTAAAATTGAACTTAAGTATTACCATTTAAGGTTTATGATTTCCTAATCAACTTTTTTTGACAGTAGAAAAGTCGTTCCACGTAATATCATCAATTTACTTTTGTAATGAACTTCTAAGATTTCATTTGTTGAATTAAAAACAACAGCTGTATGTGATATTCACTCTTCAGCATGTATATTATTCTATGTTGGATACAAATAGGCAGTATGATTACATTTGTCTGTCACACCTCATCCTACAGATTCTTCTCTTTTTTTTTCTCTCTCTTTCAAATAAAATTGGGTTTCAAATAAAATTGAGTACACAGATGACATTTTTAGACTAAACCAAGGACAGAAGAAAACTTGGCTATTGAGGAATAAGCAGATGATTAGACAAAATTTAAATTTAGAAATAATAAAATCAGAATGTTTACATTACTTAATGTCGAATTCAAAATTTTCAACCCAAATGTGACAAAACAGGACAACAACAAATAGCCTAAACCAAAAAATAAGTGAGATAAACTTTGGTACCTTTTTAATTGAAGTAACCTGTATGCACTAGTTTCAATTTTTGCACATGTAATGGTTTTATAAACTTAAAAATGGAAGTGGCTATTAAGTTTTGTGTTTATACTTTGTTTTAAACAAACAGAATTAATGGAAGTTTTATTATGTTGAAAATAAGTGTGAAAATGCATTTAATAGGTATTACAATTCATTATGTAAAAGTGAAAGATTGGTATACTGCAAGCAGAATTTTTATTTAAAAGTTTTTTTACTTTTATTTTTGTTGCACATAGGTAAGAAATTGATGAGCCACCTAAATATAAATTCTTGAAACGAATAAATGAATGGCAATAATAATCTGTACAGCATATACCACAAGGGAAAGCCCTGAACAATAGTTTACTAAAGTGTTTTAGCTTAAAAGCAAAATAATCCCTGTTGATGGAAGGGGTTGAGGTAGGCTGCTAATTCATGATCAGTACCTGAGTCTTCTCAGATGTTTTGTCCTTAATAACAGGTAGAGATAAATTATTAAAACTCTAAAACTATCTGAGAGAAAGGAAAACAGTTACTTCAACATTAAGCAGAAACATGTAAACCAGCTTTTGACCTGTCGGTGAAAATCATGGATTAAGAGCTTAAGGCAGTGCAATACAAACAACCTCAGAAACCTAATATCGAACCCCACCTGTTTTCTGTCTGTGTTTGGAGCATCATCATATGAGTTTTCTTTCACCAGTAAAATTTGTAATGAGCTATAGTTCATATGCCCATAAATCAAAATCTTTAAATTTCATATATAGCATTTTAAACAGGCCAATTTGTTAAATGCAAGAAATTGTGTAACAGTTAGTAAAAATGATATAAACCATGAAAATTTTAGTTGCATTTGAACTCAAATCATAATACAGGAAAGCTCAGCCACAATGGTAGGAAATGCCACCTCATGCCTTCCAGTGCTTTAGTATCTGTTCTGCTCACGAGGGGATGAGCCTCTACTATCTAACAGATATCTTCCCGTGAAACAATTTTCATAAATCTATATACGTTCTTAAGTCCTTTAACAAGTTACAAGGAGTATCCACATTTAGAATGGTCTCTCTCCATCTGAACGAATGCACCTTTATGAAAGCAAAAACCTTTCCCTTTACTCCTGATGGTAGTTACCTTCCCTTTACCCTAATATGTATTATAAGTGTGTATGGCTGAATGAGAGAGTAGTTTAAATGAGTGCTTTGGACTCTGTTGGGCACGCATGCACACACACATGCGCACACAGTGTAATGGTACACTGCAACATAATTGTTACACCCTCATAATATTACATGCAGGGTAGTCTCGGTTTCACTGCAACAGCAGAAATTGAACTTGCCAGACCCAGTTTACTTAGCCTGAACTTCAAGCTATGCCTTGTAAGGAGGAAGCAGACATGAATCCCAAGCTGTAACCATGGCTAATGCCTACAGCATACAGTAGAGATGGAAGCAGGATGGTGTATCGCTCTGTGACTCTTCCTCTCTCAGATCTGTTCTGTCTGGCTAGGGGGAGGGTGCTGATTGTCCCCGAGAATACAGAGAGGAGTACAATTAGTTGATGTCTATATGGCAAGTCATTGGAACAACACTGAATAATCTGAATAATGCTTACTGAATAATGCTTCCCTTAACCCCATACATCAGATTTGCATGGATCACCAGCAGATCTATGACCATCTTTTGAGATATTATATTTATTGTGTCTGTGAACCCAATCTAGAAGTCCTGGATTATACTAAGGAGGACAAATCTTTGTTTACCCAGGTGTCTGGTGATGACAGTACCAGTAACGCTAGTGTACTAAGCGCCAGGGTGCCTCCGTAGCCAGGTGGGAAGGTGCAGCAGTGCGTAGCACACACTTCTTGATTAGACCGGGGTTCGAGCCCGTCACCACCAAATACGGATGATGCGGAAAGGTCAGGGAATGACCACCACGTATCCTGGAGCAATATGGCCTTAGTTGCTAATGCTCCTAAAAACCAAATAACTAACTAACTAAATAAGCCCCAGAGGCATTTGTTATAATGGAGTGCATGCACATTCATATAATAGAGGGAGTGGGAAGGTTACATGGAAAGGTGGGTGAGTTTGAGCCCATGTCTCTGGATAATATTTTGCATTCCAGAGGGAACCTAGTGTGTGTGTGTGTGTGTCCTATAGAGTCCAAAGCACTCAGTGAAACTTATAACTCATAATAGGGGTGAAGGGAAGGGCAACTACTATCAGGAGTAAAGGGAAGGTTTTTGCTTTCGTAAAGGTGACTACAGTGGCATCAGAGAGTTTTTAAATTCTATACCAACTGATGTCACCAACAGCAAATTCTAAATGGGAAGCATTTAAGGAATTAATCGTGGAAGATACTAGGCTTTTCATACCGATTTAAGAAATACTGTTCAAGGTTTAAGCCTAAATGGATGTCAGATGAACTAATGAGACTAATGGCAGAGAATAAAAATGCATGGGATGCTTTTAAATTATCAGGTGACACTGAAGCTTATGGTAGATATAGGATAATCAAGCAAAAAGGAGTTTAGGCAAGTGAAGGCACATTACAAGAAAACTTTGACAAAGAATGCTATGAAAAACAGGACTTCTTTACTTATATAAACTCTAGAAGGAAGGAGAGGAATCAGATTGGTCCACTTGATATCGACAGTTCAATTGTTGATGAATCTGCTCAGATAGCTGACAAACTGAATGAGTATTTTTCGTCTACATTCACACATGAGGAAATCTGTAGGGAAGTGAAGGACAGAAGGTTATTAAACTGTAACTGGGAGTTTAATGATTTTGTAATAACTGAGAGCAAAGTGGAGGAGAAATTGTTAAAGTTAAACATAAGAAAGGCATATGGGTTGGATGGGGTATATCCAGTTATATGAAAGGAGGTGGCAGAGGAAGTAAGCAAACTCTTAGCCATAATTATGAGAGCATCCTTGGACTCAGAGGAAGTCCCCATGGGCTAGAGATGTACAAATGTATCCCCAATTCACAAAGCGGGATCTAAGGGTGACACGAGTAATTGCAGACCAGTTAGTTTATCTTCTGTTCCTGGGAAAATAATGGAGTCACTGGTTAAAGTTGCATTGCAGGATCATCTAGACAAGACTGCAGTAATAATTCAGACACAGCATGGGTTTGTTAAGGGCAAGTCTTGTCTGACAAATTTAATTGGATACTATGATCTGGTTACAAAAGAACTGGATGCAAAAAATAATTTTGATTTCATATACTTGGATTTCAGGAAATCAAAATTATTTTTTGCATCCAGTTCTTTTAGATGAGCTGAGAAGTGGTAACTGAAGTTTAATATTGACAAATGTACAGTACTACATGTGGGTAGAAGTAACCCTAGAGAAACATACAAACTGCATGGTATTACACTTAGGGTGATTGAAAGTGAAAAAGACCTGTGAGTAATTGTTCAGTCATATATTGTCAATGATATACAGAAATTTTTCCAGAAGGGAAAGGTATTGGCAATGAAATTCAGAAATTTTGCTAGAAGGGAAAAGGAGGTGATTATCCCTTTGTATAAAGCAATGGTCAGGCCATGCCTTGAGTACTCTACAGGTCTAGAGCCGTTATTTTAGGAAGGATGTAGTTGCTTGAGCGAGTAAAGAGGAGGGGAATGAAAGGTTGCTCTTACCAAGACAGGCTTAAGTTCTGCAAATTGCAGCATATGGAGACTAGGCATCCGTGAGGTGATCTGATGAGGTGTATAAGGCCTTGAATGGATTGAGCAGGTTCAATTCTGATGGGATTTTTCCTCTTGCTCAGATTACAAACCTGAGGGAACAAGAATTCAAATTGAGTAAAGACAGTTGTAGAATAGATATGTGGAAATTTGCCTTTAGCCAGCGGGTAGTTGATTGCTGTAACAAACTTCCATCTGTTGTTTGTGGAAGTTGATAGTTTAAATGAATTCAAGGAGGAACTGGACAAACTTTTAGAGGGAATGGATGTGTGAATATTTTTTTTTGGCTGATGCTACATAAGCTTGCTTTCTTGCATCACATGCCTCTAATACTACAGATACACCAATATGTAGTCTCCTGCTCCCCTGACACACACATGCTCTGCCAGCAGTCAGAAAGCTAATGCACTCTTTGGTAGCACGCAACATCCACAGACAGGGATCCCAGTGCCAAAGGGGATTGAAGTGAGGGGTTTAAAGCCAGGAGAATCAGCCTAGGGTTTTAGCACAAACTCGGTGAGAGCTTTATAATGCTATTTTTGTGAAGAACAAACATTCTTGGGTTTTTAGGATAATTGGCCAATCATTGTAATAAGTAGTCTTCGGGATTTCATAGATTGGGCACGCGTATTGCTGCCTCAGGACCATAATGATGTATCTACATTTTGTTTAGTTTTCAGGATGGGCAAAAAAGTAAACTTGGCACATTTTAATCATAAGTGAAAATATTATTTCAGCTTTTTTGAATAATGAGTATTGTTACTACATACAGAATTCATTATGAAATTTTATCTGCTTAATTAAATAATTAAGAATTACGTTTATGCGACTCGAAGCTCACCCAACGTTCTTGACTAAATTTCAAAATGAAATTGTTTACCAAAAATATCTATAAAAACATCATACAGTGAGAATGGAATTAGTACAATGTTTGTTTTTATTTTTATTATTTTATTGTTTATGTTGTATTTTTGTTGATTGTTGTATTTTTGTTGATTGTTGTATTTTTGTTGATTGTTGTATTTTTGTTTTATTTGTATTATTTTTCCAAATTTTATACACTCTTTTTCAAACTGATTTGGGAAAAGATATAATGTTTTTATCTTAGGTTTTACCTAAGATAAAAACATTATCTTTGAAACAAATCAAAATTTCATTACAAAATTTCAAAACTATTACATTTTTTTTTACCTGTATATCTATATGATAATAAAATAGTCTATTTGTTATTTTAATAATAAAATTCTAATAGCATTCACCCATTGCCTCCTTAGTTTTAGTATCACTACTTATCTTCGCTGTCTGAGCAGTAGAAGCCATGGTATCATTCTCTTGTGATTCCTTTTTGGCACAATTTGAGCAAGTCATTCATTTTTTCACATTGAATTTTCAAAGGCACATGGTTGGCTGGTTTAATTTTGTACAGAGATGAAGAAAATCTTGATTTTCTTTGTGTGGAAAATGTCTTGAAGGCTTCTTCTTTTCTGTATTTAATGTACACATGGTTAATGTCATTTTTGTGAAATTGGGAATGAACAATTTTAAATCTGCGATCTTGATTCCCCTCAGTATCTGCCTTTCGATTTTTGAGTTGCTCCTTCTGCATGCCCTTAAAATTAAGAAAGTTCTTTTATTTCATTTCATAAACTTTGTAGTTACAATCTTTTTGTTACTGTCTGTGCAAAGGTGTACAATCTGAAGAACAAAGATGTCCACATGTTCTGCTACTTTCTGAATGTTTGCATGTACCCAGTCATATTTCATTACAAAATGTTGTTGTTCCAGTTTGGATTGAAGTTCCACTATGCAGTCTTTTATTGGATAATGTTGGTCCTTTACAGCAAAATTAAAACCATCCTGATAAATGGTGACTTATCTATCAAACAAATAGTATATTAAATTCCAAACTCACACCTAATTCTAATATAAAAAAACAACAACTATCAGATATACATAAACTTAGCAAAACTTCTAACATAGTCATACAAAAAGTGGACAAACTGTAGGGTATCCCCTTTGTCATTCTAGACAAAGACACCTATACAGAAAAAATGGATTTAATCTTAGCTGATCAAGGCACATACAAAATCGTTAACAACCATAACACTGCCAAAGTTAAAAATAAACTCAACATAATTTTAAGAAACCTCAGGCAGAATAAAGAAATCAATCTATATACTTTACAGCAAATAGGAATCCATAATAACATCCTTCCTCATATGCTTGGTATTGTTAAGTTACATAAACCCAATCACCCATTAAGCCCACCTATTGTTTTTTAATAAATCAGCTTTTGCTAACTTATTGACTTATCTCATATCCCCACTTACCAGATTCTCAACATTCAAAATCACGAACACTAATCAAGCTTTTCAAAAAATCAGCAATACCATAGTTTCTGACGGAGACATTCTAGCGTCCTTTGACGTTGTGTCTCTATACACCAATCTACATATCCCATTCACCTTACAAGCTTTGCGTGAATTCTTAACAGCATTTGATACTTTAACAAAGCGAACCACCCTTTCTATCAATAGTATTCTCGAACTTACTTTGCTTTTATTAGATACCAGGTATTTTAGATTTAACAACAAGATCTTTCAACAAACATTCGGTTTACCAATGGGCTTAGGTATTTCCACCTCCCTGTCTGAAATTTATCTTGCCACCATAGAAAATCAAATTTTGCAACTCTTTCCTTCAGAAATAAAATTATATACACGCTATGCCGATGGCATCCTCATAATAGGTAATAGATCCTCCATAGATGGTCTCTTTTTATAGTTCAATTCTATACATGACAGGCTCAAACTTACCCTTGAAATTGGAATGAACAACCAGATCAATTTTCTTAATCTTACCATCTTCAAAACAGATACAAAATTAAGCACAAAATTTTTCAGAAAAAATACACATACCGGAAAATACCTGCTTCATTTCGCTTCGCACCACCCCCTCAGCACAAAAAAAGCTGTCTTATACAACCAAATCCATAATGCCATCAAATTCAGTTCCTCATAAAATGATTTACAAAATGAACTTCAATATCTCACGGAGAAATTCATATCTAGAAACTACCCTCCCCGACTCGTCTCTCACGCAGTCTCCACCGTTAAAAATAAAATTAATAACCCATCCAAACATAATAATAAAAAAAACAAACACACGCATAATTCTCCCCTACCATAATGAACTTGCAGGACAATTCCACCGCATGTTTAAAGGTACAGACATTTCGCTCACCTTTTCCGCGTACAATAAACTAGGATCCTTTTTTAATTCCTATGAAGACATACATAAATACCCCACTAGTGATCTCAACAATATTATATATCTTATTAAATGCCAGCCCAACTGCGATGCCTGATACATTTGCAGCACCACCACAAAATTCGGTTCTACTAAAACCTCCAACACCTACGCATACTTCCACCTAAACAGTTTTAGAACAGGCCAATCCAGTATAGAACTTACAATACATGCTAATACCCACAACCACACCCCCTCTAGTCGATTCTCCTATCACCATTATTAAACTCAAATCCAGCCGCAAAATTCTTCACTACGAAGCACTTATTATTGAATGGTTCCAGCACCATTGTAACCCCAACATCATAAACATGAAACTTCCCTTCAACCTTTCCCCGGCTTGGAACTTCTTACAGTTGATGTTCCCACATGTCCAAAAAAAGCATCATGGTAAGCTCAGACAACCTTTAAAATACAGCATGCATTCACTTCCTGCCCAATTTGCCAAATGAAGACGTTATAACCAACGTAAGTCCTTCTTAACGACTATTGGCTTTGTCATACTATATTATCCATTTTTAAATTTTAATTCGCTCTTAATGATTTCCTTCTCTAATGACAACCTAGGATTGGAGATGTGCACTTCTACTTCCTGGGGCCCATTTTAAATTCCGTTAAATCACCCTTAACACCCTTCTTAATTCCTTTACTCTACCTTCCCACCAAAATGATTTAATTACCGTTCTTTTTAAAAATGATTGCAGATTTATTCAAAGGTGAGTACTGTTTTTTAAGCACTTGCTCTTTCATATTTTAGCAAAATGATAACATTAGTTACACCGATCTTCTCTTGGAATATGGAACTCTAGATTAAATTCGTTATTAAAAATTTCTCTGTAGAGCCAAATTTTTTTTGTTTCAATGTTATAATTTTTACATTGGTTGCTGTACAGTTACAAACCATACAACAAAGGTCATGCATTGTTGACATGTTGAGATCAGCTGGCAAATACTTTTTTTTTTTTTTTTATGTGAACCCCAAACACGAGAGGTATTAGAACCTATAGTACTTAGTACCGTGCTTGGGTTGGAGGTTGAGAAGACGAAAGAAGATATTTGTTGACATTGGACTTGAACTTCTGTAGATTGTAATTTTCAGGAAATACGTATGAAGGAAGGTTGTTCCAGAAAACGGCAGTTGAATGAATAAATGAGGAAAATGAAAAGTTAGTTCTGTGGGTTTGAAGTTGGACAGTAAATGGATGTTGGCTGGTGGCGGACGTGTTTGGACTGTTTTGAAAGAGAGGGCGGGAATTATAGAAGCCAGTTCAGAACAACAGTGCCCGTGGAAGTACGTCTATGAGAAAGCGAGTGGAGAGACTCTGTTAGAGATGAATCGTTAATTAACCTAGCTGCCCTCTTCTGAATGGAATCAAGAAGCCTGAGAGAGGTTTTGGGGGCACCACCCCAGATGTGGGAACAATATTCCATAGCAGGGTGGATTTGCGATTTATACAGAGTGAGCAGCTGTTTGGAAGAAAAGTAACGCCGAGAGCGAAAGAGAAAACCAAGTTTTTTAGATGCAGAGGAAGCAATATTTGTAATGTGCTTGTGTCAAGAGAGATTAGAAGTCAGGGTAATCCCCAAAAGAGATATATCATTTTGCCTAGAAATCGGAGTGTCACTAAAGATAAGCATAGGAGCAGAAGAATCCTTTTTGCAAGACATAAGACAAGACTGAGTTTTAGAAGGGTTGAAATCAACTAAGTTGTCTTTGCCCCACTGGAGAATTACCTGAAGATCGGCATTTAAGGAATCTGTAGCAGATTTTCGAGAACTTGAAGCTGATTGAGCAGGACAAGGTTTCTCAAAATGGAAAGTGGAATGCAATGTGCTGTCATCGGCAAAACTATGGATAGGATTTCCAGTCAATGGAAGAAGGTCATTGATATACAAAAGGAATAGAGTGGGGGAAAGAACTGAACCTTGGGGGACACCGGCATTAGTGGAGAAGTTAGAAGACAGAGAGCCATCTACCATCACCCTCAGTGAGCGATCAGAGAGAAAACTGGATAACCAATTACTAAAAAGAGTTGGCAAACCATAAGATGGAAGCTTGTTTAGAAGACCTTTATGCCAAACACGATCAAAAGCCTTTGAGATGTCAAGAGCAACTACTTGTGTTTCACCGAACCTTTCCATTGAATTAGTCCATAAATGGGTAACATAAGCCAGAATATCAATAGTGGATCGACACTGACGGAATCCATACTGGCGATCATTGATCAGACGGAAGGTTTCTAGGTAGTTTAAGAGTTAGCGGTTAATTGATTTCTCCATTACTTTAGAGAGAGTAGAAGTAATTGCAATGGGACGATAATTGGATGGGAAAGATTTGTCACCCTTTTTGGGAACTGGCTGGATATGAGCAAATTTTCAAGCAGAAGGAAAAACACCTTTGGAATAAGAAGGGGGGAAAAAAGGCGCCAAAGAATAGGAGTAAGTTCAGGGGCACAGGTTTTGAGAACAAGTGGAGAAATACCATCAGGACCTGGAGCTTTCTTAGCATCAAGATTCATCAAAATCCTTCTGATATCCTTTTGACGGAAGACCACAGGAGGCATTGAATGGAGCATTGAATAAAACACCTCCCACCATTCCCAACCCATTGAATGGGTTGGGAATGGTGGGAGGTGTTTTACCAAGATCATAAATACATGAGCAGGAAGAAAAATGGGATGCTAGCAGGTCAGCTTTATCCTTGGCTGAAGTGACAACAGAACCATCTGGTTTGGACAGAGGTGGGAGCAGAGATGGGCAAAAGTTGCGGCCAATAGCTTTGGCAAGAGACCAGAATGCTCGGCTACCATTAGGGCAAGAAGCAAGTTTTCTACTCTTAGCCTGTTCAAACTCTAATTTGGACTGATTAATAACTGCTTTACAATTGTTGCGAGCTTTGGTGTAGGCAGAAAATGAAACTGAAGAATTAGAAACAAACCAATTACGATATGCAACATTCTTCTCTTGAACAGCCTTAGCACATTTATTGGAAAACCAAGGTTTAGATAAGAGACAAGATTTTAAAGTGGAGTGTGGGATAAAGGATTCCAGTCCTGCAAGAATAATTTCACTGACACGATCTGAGCAAACATTGACATCAGAAGTTTTGAAACAGTAATCTGACTAAGGAAAAGAAGAAAAGAAATCTCGCAGGTCATCCCATTTTGCATTCTTGTAATGCCAAACAACACGAGGTTGGGAATAGCCATGAGATAAAGGTTCCATTGGTGAAGAGACAATCACCAAGTTGTGATCTGAAGTGCCTAAAGGACCTCTCACTTCGACTGTGTACTTAGAAGGGTTGTTTGTGAGAAAAAGATCAAGCGTATTGGCTGTATGATTAGGATTGTCCGGTATTCTTGTAGATAAATGAACAATCTGTGCTAGGTCATTAGTAATTGCAAAAGCCGCGGCATCTCGACCTGCTGGGTCGGTGTGACTAGAAAACGGAAGCCAGCTGTAGTTGTAAACATTAAAATCACCAAGGAAAATTACCTCGCTGTTAGGAAAGTTGGACTGGAGAAAGTCAAGTTGCAAAGAGAGGAAGTCAAAGAGCTCCAAGTGATTAGTGGAGTTGGGAGAACGGTAGAGACAACAGATGAATTTGACAAAATGAGGTAGAGAGATTTTAAGCCATAGAAGATCAAAGAGAGAAGATTCCAGATTGCCAATTCCCTAACAAAGAATATCAAAATGGACATATGCACAAATACCATCTTTGAGACGAAAGGAATCATACAGCGAATAATTTGGGCATCTGAGATGAGCAGTAGTTGAATCAACCGGCAACTGAGATTCTGTCAGAAAAAGTACATGGGGTTTGGAAGACTGCAAGTGGAAATGGACATCGTTGAGATTAGAATTAAGACCACATATATTTGTGAAATGAATTAGGAAGTCCTTGGGAGGTTTAGATCTTTTCGCAGATAAGCTTGCTCTATTAGTTTGACAATTCATGGTGTATTCAATAGTAAGAAAAAAGTGGGTTGGACATGCTGTATGAAGTAGTGAAATTTTTGGATATGGCATACACGTGGTAAGAATATACCCAGATCCTTGACATAACGTGGTCTCGGCAATGCTCCCCGCATACACACTACTCGGACTCCCTCCTGTCACTATCTGGCAGAGTAGAGGTAGCAAGATTATACACTAGCTGATCCGGAAGCCTCCTAGAGAGTTACCAATACGTTCGGTCCGGTGTACTAACTAGCGGCCGGCCTGCAAACACCGTTTTAGAGCTGTACCCTTGAAATATAAGGAATATTGGATCTCGCCACGACGTTCATCATAACCTCAAAAGTCATCAATCATACTGCATGATGGAAGAGATGGGGAAGTGTTGACCGGAACTTAGCTCTAGAGACTAAACATGGGTTCCACAACTTCAAGCCTCCAATAAGCAAAGTGGTGGTATTTCACCGGTTGATGAGAGTCATCTACCACCTAGTATTGCCTGGTAACATAGAGGGGCGGCATTCCTCCATGTGGTGTGGGCGCCACACCTCGACCCCTGCTTACATTGGTTCACACCTGGGTGGTCACCCACCATGTACTTGTGCATGGAGGTTATACCCAGGATTACTAACAGTCCCACCATCGTGAAGGTGCAAGCAGAGGATTTGGCTGTCACAGACCTTCCGGACTTCGCCGAAATTGTGTCCACTTGACTTAAGTGTCACCCGAATATCAGTTCCATCAGCGTTTTAGACTCCCAGGTAGCAAGTACAGCTTGTCTGGCATATCTGAGAGAATGTCTGTGACAACCTCGAGGACCATTTTTGCTTTAGCCTTGATGATAGTAGTGCAAAGGAACAGTTGGGAATGACTTGATATGGTTTTGAATCCTGTTCTTCATTCTTCTAGACATTTGACTGCTGGCGTGTGACCTCTTTTATTTGAGGAACAACTATGTTGTCTCATTTTCTTACAACGGTATGTAAAAATATTTGCAAGATATTAAATACTCCCAAGAAGAAGCCAGGGTAGACCTGAATTTTGCAGTGTCTTTAAGAGAAAATAGTGCTTAGATATTTGTTTATCTTGATTGTTCAGTACTGATTCACTGGCCTAGATTCATGCTGTGCTAATGAATCGAGGGGGCAAGCCATGCTGGCCGGTCAGTCTGTGACAGCAGCCAAATCTTCTGCTTGCACTTTCACAATGATGGGGCTGTTAGTAACCTTGGGTCTACAACCCCCAAGTGCAGGTCCTGAAATATGGAACATTACACTGTATATGACCACCCAAGTGTGAACCAACATAAGCAGGGGTCTAGGTGTGGCATCCACACCACACAGAGGAATCCCACCCCCTCTGTGTTACCAGTCAATACTCGGTGGTAGATGACTCTCATGAACTGTTATAATACTACCAATTTGTTTATTGGAGGTGTTTCAAGTGGTGGAACCCGTGTTTATTCTCCAGAGCAAAGCTCTGGCAAACCTTCCCCCCATCTCTTCCATCATGCAGTATAATTGATGTCTTTTGATGTTATGATGGACATCATGGCGCGATCCAACCTTCCTTACACTTCGAGGGTATAGCTATAAAAAGGTGTTCGCAAGCCAGCTGCTGGTTACTACATCGGACCGAACCTACTGATAACTCTCTAAGAGGTTTCCGGATCATCTAGTGTATAATCTTGCTGCCTCTACTCTTCTGGATAGTGACTGGAGGGAGTCGGAGCAGTCTGTATGCAAGGGAGATTGTCGAGCTCCGCGTTTCGAGGAGCTGGGTACATTCTTACTATGTGTACGCCATATCCAAAAATTTTGCTACTTCATACAGCATGCCCCCCCCACCACCACCACCACCACACTTTTTCTTACTACTGAATACACTATGAATTGTCAAGCTAATAGAGTAAACTTATGAACAAAAAGGTCTACCTCCCAAACACTTCCTCATTCATTTCACAAATATACGTGGTCTCGGTTCTAATCTCAATGATGTCTATTTCCACTTAGTCTGCCAAACTCCGTGTACTTTTTTTTTTTTTTTTTCTCTTCTAAGGTTCACATAAGGCTGTGTTATTGCACAATGGAAATATGCTGCCTTCAATTCCTCTTGCATTTGCCATTCACAAAAAAGAAACATATGTGAACATGGACAACATTCTCTTAGGTGTACACTATCGGAAATATGAGTGGCAGATGTGTGCTGATTTAAAGGTAATCACCATTTTATTAGGACTACAAAAGGGTTACGTTAAGTATTGTTGCTTTCTCTGCGAGTGGGATAATTCTGCCAAGGATGTGCACTATGAAAAGAAGAGTTGGCCTCAATGAAAATCATTAACACCCGAAACAAAGAACATGGTACTTTAACCTCCGGTAGACCCAAATAAAGTTTTGCTTCCAACACTCCATGTGAAACTGGGGTTTTTGAAAAATTTCGTGAAGGCTTTGGAAGTGAATGGTCCTGTATTAACATACGTGCAAGAGAAATTCCCAAGACTTAGTACAGAGACAATTAAGCCAGACATTACCATTGTCCACAAATAAGGCAATTTTTCAAAGATGAATAGTTCGAATGTGTCCTTAGATGGCGAGAAATCAGCGTGGAAAACCTTTCAAGATGTTTCAACTGGTTTTCTAGGAAATGTTAAAGCCTTACTACAAGCAACTCATGGAAGATCCCATATTTCTTACGAAAATCATTCAGTGAATAATTATTCACTGTATGACTCCTTTCCCTTCAAAGGTGGTACATATGCACATGTCCGTTCTGATATTCTCTGTCAGAGACTTAGTAATTTGGAATCTCTTTTCGATCTTCTCTGGCTTAAAATCTCTCTACCACATTCTGTCGAATTCAGCTGTTGCCTCTATTCTTCTCCCAGCTCTGCTAATCACTTGAAACTCAGACTTCCTCTTCATGAAACTTGACTTTCTCCAGTCCAATTTTCCTAACAGTGAGGCAACTTTCCTTGATGATTTTAATGTTCACAGCTCCAGCTGTGTTCCGTTTTCTAGTCTGATGTACCCAGCTGGTCAAGGTAATGAGGCTTTTGAAATTACTAATGACAGATTGTTCATTTACCTACCAGAATACCAGACAATCCTAACCACACAGCCAACATGTTTGATCTTTTTCTCACAAACAACCCTTCTGACTACATGGTCAAGGTGAGTGGTCCTCTAGGCATCCCAGATCACAACCTGGTGATGGTCTCTTCTCCAATGGAGCCTTTCTCTTGTGGCCATTCCCAACCTCGTGCTGTTTGACCTTACAAGAATGCAAAATGGGATTATTTGCGTGATTTATATTTCTTGGTCAGATTACTGTTTGAAAACTTATGAAGTCAACATTTGCTCAGATCGTGTCAGTGAAATTATTCTTGTAGGGATGGAATCCTTTATTCCGTATTCCGCCTTAAAATCTCATTCTTGATCTAAAACTTTGGTTTTCCAAAAAATGTGCTAAGGCTGTTAAAGAGAAGAATGTTGCATATTGTAATTGGCTTGTTTCCAAACCTTCAATTTCATTTTCTGCCTACACCAAAACTCACAACAATTGTAAAGCAGTTATTAATGAGTCCAAATTGGATTTCGAACAGGGTAAGAGTAGAAAACTTGCTTCTTGTCCAAATGGTAGCTGAGCATTCTGGTCTCTTGCCAAAGCTATTTACCAAAACTTTTGTCCATCTCTTTTCCCACCTCTGTCAAAACCATATAGTTCTATTGCCACTTCACCCAAGGATAAAGCTGACTTGCTAGTGTCCTAGTTTTCTTCCAACTTGTGTATTGTCGAGCTTTGTAAACCACCTCCCGGCCATTTCCAGTACGCTTCATTCGATGCCTCCTGTGGTCTTCCCTGAAAAGGATATCAGAAGGATTTTGACGAATCTAGATGCTAAGGAAGACCCAGGTCCTGATGGTATTTCTCCACTTGTTCTCAAAGCAGAGTAAGTTCTGCTCCTGAACTTACTCTTCTTCTGTGTTGCCTTTTTTTTCACTTTCATATTCCAAAGGTGTGTTTTGTTTTTTTTTTTTTTTTTTTTTTCCTGCTTCGAAATTTGCTCATATCCAGACAGTTCTTAAAAGGTTGACAAATCCCTCCCATCCAGTTATCGTCCCATTGCAATTACTTCTACTCTTTCTAAAGTAATGGAGAAATCTATTAACTGCCAACTCTTAAACCCTCTAGAAACCTTCCATCTGATCAACGATCGCCAGTATGGATTCCATTATTGTCGATTCACTGGTGATATTCTGGCTTATGTTACCCATCTGTGAACAAATTCAATGGAACAGTTTGGTGAAACTCATGCAGTTGCTTTTGACGTTTCAAAGGCTTTTGATCGTGTTTGGCATAGAGTTCTTCTGAATAAGCTTCCATCTTATGGTTTGCCAACTGTTTTTTATAATTGGGTATCCAGTTTTCTCACTGACCACTCACTTCAAGTGATGGTAGATTGTACTCTGTCTTCTAACTTCTCCGCTGGTGTTCCCCAAGGTTCAGTTCTTTCTCCCACTCTTTTCCTTTTCTATATTAATGAACTTCCACTGACTGGAAATCCTATCCATAGTTTTGCTGATGATAGCACATTGCATTCCACCTTCCAGTTTGAGAAACCTTGCCCTGCACAAACAGCTTCAACTTCTTGAATATCCATTACCAATTTCTTAAATGCTGATCTCTGGGTAATTCAGTGTGGAAAAGGTAACGTAGTTGATTTCAATCCTTAAACTTAGTACTGTCTTATATCGTCTACTCCTATGCTCATCTTTGATGACACTGATTTCTAGGGAAGATCATTTATCTTGGGGATTATCCTGACTTCTAATGTCTTGTAACATAAGCACATTACATATATTGCTTCCTCAGCATCTAAAAAACTTGGTTTTTCTCTTTAGCTCCCAGCATTACTTTTCTTCCAAGCAGCTGTCTACTTGTGTACAAATCGCAAATTGCCCTACCATGGAATATTGTTCCCACCTCTGGGGAGGTGCTCCCAAAACCTCTGTGAGACTTCTAGATTCCATTCAAAAGAGGATAGTTAGGTTAATTAATGACTCATCTCTAACAAAGACTTTCTGTGTCATAGACGTTCTGTTTCTGCTGTATGCCTTTTCTATAGATACTTCCATGGGCACTGTTCTCCTGAATTGGCTTCTTTAATTCCTGCTGTCTTTTTCAAAGCAGTCTGAACACGTGCCTCAACCAGTCAACATCCTTTTACTGTCCAACTTCAAACTCACAGAACAAACTTTTCTGCTCCCTCATTTATTCATTCAACTTCTATTTTCTGGAACCACCTTCCTTCATATGTATTTCCTGAAAATTAAAATCTGCAGAAGTTCAAGTCTAATGTCAAATGACATCTTTCATCTTCTCAATCTCCTACCCATGTGCAATGCTAAGTACTATAGGTTCTAATACCTCTCGTGTTTGGAGTTTTCATAGCCCTTCCCAGATATGGGGAGTGAGGGGGGGGGGGAGAGAGAGAAGAGAGAGAGAGAGAGAGAGAGAGAGAGAGAGAGAGAGAGAGAGAGAGAGAGAGAGAGAGACAATTCATTCAAGTCTGCTTCCATTCTATTTTTTACTTTTTTTCTAATACTGCTGTTTTGTAGTTTTTCTTTCATTTTGTGTTAAATTATATGTATTTCCCCCCCCCCCTCCCTATTCATTCTCTTTCTCACATCAGGGGAGGAATGCAATGGTGTGTATTGTTAATAAGCATACTGATATCTAGGTTTATGACAGTATTATCTGTAAGTACTTGGTTAGTAAATACTTATATCTAATAGTATGTGTTTTGTGTTCTTTCATTCATTCTTCTGGCATCATTCAGCTCATTTATTAAGTTCTTTCTTTTTGCAGTGCAGTCCTCGGCTGCATTACTGCAAGCTAGGGAGAACTACAGTGTGCGTGTTGGTGTTGTTAATATATAGATCATATTGTGTTGGTTTATTATCTTAAGCTAAATAAATTATTTTTAACTGTGTATTCATTCAGCCAATTACATTCATTCATTCACTCACTCACATTTACAACAACACTCATTCACTCTGTCTTGCTCCCTTACTGTGTCTCTCTCTTTCACCAAAATTAACATTCATTCTGTTTCAACACAATTACTATTTCATTCTATCATTCAGTGCCCAGCCCATTCACCCAATCTTCCCTCTCTTTCATCCATTTCTTTCTTCTTTCGTTCTACATTGCATCCCTTTGCTACTAGTTAACTAATATTTTTCAGCTAAGCAGCTTCCCTGGTTGCCTGTCGTCTCCCTCACCTGCATATTTACTTATTAAGTTAGGGGCACCCAGATCCCCTACTCTGGCAGGGTAATCCTGGGGGAGGGTTCCTGGTCAATCTGGTTTGTCACATTTAGGTATCTGTCAGGGTGCTGATACAACTATCCTGTCAGTTTAAATGTCATCATATGGGTGGTGTGGTGGGAGACATGGCCATCTGGCTGTTGATTATTGTTCGGCTTCTGAGTGGGCTGGATTGTGCCTGTCTTTGGGTATTCCTTTGCGTTTCAAATATGTTTTTTGTGAATTTTGTGAAAGCTTTATTTTTCTCTTCTCTTATGAATAAGTGTTCTTGTCCTGTGGGGCAGGGTCCAATTTCTGCTATTAATTGGGTTCTAGGGATGTCATAAAGACTGTGTGTGTGTGTGTGTGTGTGTAGGTTGATTTTGCCTTTAGGAATCTGTGACCGGCTAATATAAAGGTTGTGAAGAGTCCAGGGGCATACCACGTTCGTGGTTTCAGGCTAACCATTGCCAGTTGTGGCAGAAAACCTCTGGTAACCAGACCTCTGGTTTCCTCTTCCCAATTTGTTTGCCATTGTTTGTGGAGTTTTATGGCTATTCTTTTTCTTTCAGCCTTGATGTTGTTGGCTATATAAGGGCTATCACCAGAAATTCTGTGGTTGTCCTTTTTAAGTCTGTAGTAGTACAGTAGACTGTTGAAATAACGGCACCCCTAATAATGGAACGTTAGAGCTAACGCACATTGAAATCAGATGTTTACATACAGCGCAGATGTCTTGCAGTGTCAAAAAAATAAAATGGAAAGTCGTGTGATTACTGTATTTGTTTATGCTCGCCATTTTGAAAGTGAATTCTGTACTGGTATCACGAATTATACTGCTGTTTTACACTTATTTTAAGTTAAAAACCCCTCATTATCTCCCCTAAAGTTATTAAACCTCATACAGAGAAGACAAGAAGAACAGTATTAAAGCTTAGGGCCACCCGGAATTTAATTCACATACCTATTTGGTTTGTTGTGGCATGTGTATTGTGTCTGTAAATTGCAGTGTTCTCTGGTCGATTTGCCTGTTTTGCTTGATGAAAAACCTGTTTCTGAGAGGGGGGGGGGGCGAAACCTTGCTTTCTACTCTTGAGACCAACTATCTCAGCCAGAGTGAAAAGAACTCATAAGTTCCTCACGTCATCTACGGGATTCAAACCCGTGCCTTTTTTCACCCAGGTATGGGGAGGACGATGACGATATTGCTGTGCTGTCTGTGCAGACTAAACTTGATATGATAAAGAAAATAGAACGGGGCGTAAGCAGGAGTGTATTAATGGCAGAATATAACATTGGATCATCAACATGTTTGCTTTTTATCTGCAGTTAATAAAATTGCATAATTAATCTCTCTATTTCTTATTTAACCTCATTATTTCTGCATTAACAATATAAAAAAAAAGAATAAACTTTCTAGATAATCAAAATAACAGCATCTTGAACCCCCAAAGGTGCCGTTATTCTGAAAGTCTATTGTATAAGCTTCTTTTGGCTACTTCCAAGTAAAATGGGAGAGTGCTAGCCGGCACCTTTCAGTGCTTGTGTGCCTACAGTGCAACGTGCTCTGTGAGAAGTATTGTCTGTATCGTTTCAAGTTCATTCTTGTTTTTGACTATGGCCATACACATGAACCGTCCTCCAGCTCCATAGGTGATGACAGCAAGAACACAGTTCAGTTTTTACTGGGTCCTTCTTTTGAGTCTCCAGTTAGCCGGCCTGATCCTGGCAGTCATTCCCACGTAGTTTCTTACTTCTTTTGCCAAGTATGCCAAATGGGGATAAAAAGTTAATTTTGTGTCAAAAATAGTCAGAACTAAAATACCTAGGGGAGGGGTATTTTAGTTCTGATACCATTTTTTACGGTTTTTACGGATGACTCTAACAGCATCCCTAAAAAATCAATCAATTCCATCACCTTACCAAGAAGGAATCGACTTGACTTTCTTTGGAGTGGGAGAATAACTGTGTTTCAGTGGGAACACAGTGATGATTTGGAGTGCTCCTTTGTCTCTGGTTAAAAGTGATGGACCCTATATCTTATCCATGATCACAAAACTTGCAAGGAAATTTGCTGAATCTGCTAGAAAATTATTCATGTTTACTTGATTCCAAAAGTTCTGATCTTCTGTCAACAAGTGGAACCCATCATACCGACACAATTTTCATAGCCAGAACCTCTGTTATTATGTGGTATACACATTCAGTTGAGATGCCCAAGATTCTTGCAGTGTACCAAACTGTCACTCATCACCAGGTCCTCCACAGGTTATCTTACAGGCTATCTGGATATCTTACAGGCTCTCCCTCCTTCCCTTGTTTAAATTCTGCTGCTCACTTCTTAACTATGGAATAGAAAGGGCATCCTCCCCCAGTGTTGTAAATAACATATTCTCATGAATTGTCTTTGACATCAGTCCTGTTTTTTCAAATACGGATGACTGCACAGTGATTGATTTTGGCCCTCTTTCCTTATTTGTGCAACTTTGCTGACTTCAGGACTTGTAATTAAAAAAAAAAAAAAAAAAGTTATTGAAACTGCATGGAACTTGGTAGGTTACTATTTGAAGTGTTCACATTAAGTACAGAAATTTTTAACACTGTACCCTTTCACACTCAGGCCATGAATGTTTAAAATGCCCTTCATAACCAACCCATCTTTTTTTTTTTTGTGTGTGAAATTGACATTGTACTAAGGATGACAATTCAGCTATATCGTTATTTATTATTTTAATATTATTAACATTTGTTCTACTATTATTAATCAGTATTAAATTTCTCTTGATCATAATTTATCTATTAATTACTTAAAGGCTGTTAAAGTCAAAATGAATATTTAAATAAGGAACACAGAATAATTTAATTACCAACGTTTTCCTGTTTTACTGTCTTTACAGTCACTGAAGAAGTGCACAGGAAGTACAGTGAAATGTGTAAGAATTATCTGTATTCCTTAAAGAAATTACAGACAAACTTAAACTTTGCTCTATGCAGGTTGAAATGCTAGAATTTTTACTCAAATAAACAAACTTTCTCCAAATAAACACGACCAGTATATGTGAAAGTTGCTAAATTTTTAGCTTTGGCCAATTTGTTTTTAGTCGATAGTTTTAAGACAAATGGATACATCTATAGGTACTTCTGGTGTTTTGTCATTTCATTTCTTAGCAGACCTTCTCTTCCCTACAAGGAAGTTTTGATCAAAAGTTATTTTATGGAGTTCTGAAATTTGCCTAGAATATGTATTTCTATTAAAGTATAAACTTATTGAAATTCATACTCACACCCACATGTTCACATAACTCATTTGTATGTGGCTGTCCGAATGATTGCTGTGTAATATTGATTTGCTGTTTTTCAAATTCTACTGATTTCATTCTGAATTTTGTTGTTTTAATTTTGCATAATGTTAATGTAACTTGGTTAGTGTTTTTTGGCAGAGGATATAATGCTATTATTTGTATACTGAACAGCAACTTTATTGGTACACCTACCCTTGAAAATGAAGTGCTCCTTCATACCATGTGACATAAAGTAAATGGAGAGATATATAGGGATGATGTATGTGAGCAAGACAAAAAATATTTAAGACTTTTAACATGGCATAGTAGTTAGTGTCAGATGTGTTGGTATGAGTATCTTGTAACCTGCAGCAATGCTGTATTTTTCACATACAACTCTGTCTTGGGTGTAGCAAGATTGATCCAATAGCCAAATAACATGCAGCCAATGGTGACCCTGTGGTCAAAAACAGCTCATTGACGTGAGAGGGCAACAAAGGCTGGTGTGAGTTGTGCGGAGTTGCACAAAAGCTGCAATCAGCCAAATAACAGCCCAGTATAGCAGTGATAATCAGAGTCATTTGATGCACAACTGTCTTACCTTGTCGACAACTGAACTGTGCACTCCTGTCACCAAAACACAAGAAGGTACAGTTACAGTGGACTTAGAACACTAACGATTGAATATTTATTCAATCATTAGTGTTCTAAGTCCACTGTAACTGTACATCCTTTTTCATGCTGGCTTTTTCAATTGGTGACATCCTTTTTCATGCTGATGATGATGAGAGTAATGGTAGGACCAAAATATAGCAAAAAGAGTACTAGTCTATGGGCCTTTTCTGCCAGATATGAACATTAAGTATAGAAATATTGAGGCTGATTTGAGAAGTTTTTTCATAGTATATATTGAGCTCCCTCTTGGTACCAATGGAGCATGGCTACAGTGTGTCCATCGGCAAATGGGTTCTTTCAACAGAATATTGTGCCATGCCAACTAGAATTGTGCAGAATTGTTTCCCAGAAAAAGAGTGAATTCACATACTGCAGTGGCCTGTGGGATGAACTGAAGTGAGTTCTTTGGAATGGAGATCCCCACCCATCCAATTTGCAACATCTGAGGGAAGCAATTGAAAAATTGAGTTACCATGCATCAGCATCATTGTGGCATACTTTCAACACCTTATTGAGTCCATCCCACAATCCACTCAACTCCTTGTTGAGTGGATAGTGGGCTCTTTTGAAGGAAAGGGGACCTACTTACTTATTAGGAAGGTGTAACAAACAAAGTGGCTTCTCAGTATATGCATGTACAGTGAGCCCTTGATATTCATGGGGTGATACATTCCTGGTAATCACTACACATATCAGAAGGTAACAAAGTCTCCAGATAAAAAAAAGTTCTTGTGATGTTCTTAAAAAATTTTAAGAACATTTGCTTTATCTTGCATTGCAAATCCCTAAGTTTCCTTGTAAGAACCATATGAGCCTCAAAGTGTTCATTTAACTGGAATTTCAGAACACAAGGTCAGTTTGGAGTAAGCTTAGAAATAGTAGAAGAGATACTACTCTTCATGACTGTTGATATCATCTGCCTTAAGTCACAGTAACCATCTATACTCTGTGCCATTCCCAGTTGTGGAATTCATGAATCATACACACACCAAAGGTGTGTACCTCATGGGTGCCTAGTTCACAAACTGTTATCCAGAATTCTCATCTATGGCATACAACTGGAAAACAGCATAGATTCCTTAATCTGATTGGTGCTCATCATATTTACTGTCATCTTGTCAATTACTAATTTCAATAGTGTGAAAACAAGCTCAGACCATTGTCAGATCTTCCACAGGATGTTATCACAGTGCATGAATCTATCAATTGACACCTTCACCAGATAGCTCTTAACTGCCATCTACAATAATGCAACCAAAATAGTGAAAAAAGTGAAAATCAGTATATGGTGGATTGCTGAACTGCATAAACTTCTACTCACATTGGAAGGTATTCCAGTACGCACATAAATAAACTTCTACTCACATTGGAAGGTATTCCAGTACGCACATAAATAAACTTCTACTCACATTGGAAGGTATTCCAGTACTCACATAAATAAACTTCTACTCACATTGGAAGGTATTCCAGTACTCACATAAATAAACTTCTACTCACATTGGAAGGTATTCCAGTACTCACATAAATAAACTTCTACTCACATTGGAAGGTATTCCAGTACTCACATAAATAAACTTCTACTCACGTTGGAAGGTATTCCAGTGTGCTCTTCAATAGGAATAAAAGAAGGAATTAGTACTGCCATTAGTAAGCATATAGATAACGACTCAGGACAGGACACTCCCCCAACCGTTCTATCTAACTAAGCCCCCAGACACTGCAGATTGACTTTACCTTCAAGGATGGCCCATGGCAATGGAGATTGCAACCTTTCCAAAACTTGACCACTCTTCCAAGGTACTAGCAGCACCTCCTTCTCTAAACTGTAGGCGCATTATAGCCTTAGTAGCTAATGCGCCAATAAAACCAACCAACCAATCTAAACTGTAGTTTAACAATGCTCTCATTGCTTTTCCTACTTCAAGCACAGTCTGTGTAAATAATATCTCACACTATGATTAAATGCCTGAGTGCATATATAATAGACCTACTACTTTTAATATGTAAAATACCTCCATGATCATTTGCTTGTTCCTCCACAATGGAACAAGTACAGTATAGAGTCATTTGCCAAAAATTTTCAAGTTAATACCCTATCCATTTCAGGCTAATTGCATACACCTCCAGCCTTCTTAAGGTTATGGAAAAAGCCCTTCTGCAAATCATCTCCAAACAAATACTCTCAAAAGATGGTTTTCATGTTCATTATGCAATTCCAGGTCCACCACTCTGGATCTAGTTGCCACTGCTAATTGTAAATTCATGCTTTAAAACAAAAGGAAGGTATGTTAATGTATGCTGACATAAATGTGGCCTCTGATGCAACTCATCTCCTACTTCATGGTTACTGTTATAAACAAATTGTCATTTCATAATTGGCGCCTCCATAGCCAGGTGGGAAGGAGCAGCAGTGCGTAGCACACGCTTCTTGATTAGACAGGGGTTCCAGCCCGTCACCACCAAATATGGAGGATGCGGAAAGGTCAGGGAATGACCACCGCATATCCCGGAGCAATATGGCCCTAGTTGCTAATGGTCCTAAAAACCAAAATAACTAACTAACTCATTTCGTAATCATTGGTTGAAACAAACTATAGAAACATATGAAACAAACATGCTCTTCCAGTCACTCAATGCAAATCTACATAAGCTGTAAAAAATAGGAAGTAACTCTTAGCCATAATTATGAGAGATTCCTTGGAGGTTCCCATGGACTGGAGGTGTGTAAATGTATCACTAATTCACAAAGGGAGGTCATCTGACCAATTTGATTGGATACTATGATGTGGTCGGTCACAAAGGAACTGAATGCCAAAAATAATTTTGATATCATATACTTGGATTTCAGGAAAGCTTTTCATACTGTTGCTCATGGAAGACTGCTGTACAAATTGGAGAGATATGGCATTGAGGGTAAGTTGCTACAATGGATAAAGGGATGGTTGAGTGGGAGATGACAGAGAGTGGTAATCACTGGACACTGCTCTTCGTGGAAAAATGTTATTACTGGACCAGGGTTTGGTGTTGGGCCCATTGTTGTTTTGTATATTTATCAATGATATTGATGAAGGTATATCAGGTTTAAAGTCCACGTTTGCAGATGATGCAAAGGTTGACAAGGTTGTTAACGACAGTAAAGAGTATGCTACTTCAACTGAATCTAGATAAGTTGGGCAAATGGGCTGAAAAGTGGCAACTGAAGTTTAACATTGAAAAATGCAAGGTACTGCATATGGGTAGCAATAATCGAAGAGAAACATGCCAACTGTGTGGTACTACACTCAAAGAAGTGGAGAGCGAAAAAGACCTGGGGATAATTGTGCAGTCGAATATGAAGTTCACTTAACGGTGCAGATGGGTTGCCAGGGCAGGTCATGGAATCTTTTCAATGATGAATTTTGCTAGCAGAGACAGGGAGGTGATTATCCCGTTATACAAGGCAATGGTCAGGCCACACCTAGAGTACTGTTTACAGGTCTGGTGGCCTCATTTTAAGAAGGATGTAGAGCTGTTGGAACGAGTACAAAGAAGGGCAACAAGATTGGTGAGGGGAACAAAGGAGTGCTCTTACCAAAAAAGGCTTAAGTTCTGCAAATTGCAGTGCTGGGAGAGTAGGCACCTGCGAGGTGATCTGATTGAGGTGTATAAGGCCTTGAGTGGCTTGACCAAGCTGAATGCTGATGGGATTCTTCCTCTTGCTCAGATTAAGAACCTGAGGGGGCACAGATTCAAATTGAGGAAAGACAGTTGTAGAATAGATGTGCAGAAATTTGCCTTTAGCCAGTGGGTGGTTGATTGCTGGAACAAACTTCCATCTGTTGTTGTGGAAGTTGACAGCTTAAATAAATTCAAGGCTAAACTAGAAAAACTTTTGGAGTGAATGGATGGGTGAAACAGGAAGGGTTTTTTTTGGGTGATGCTATATAAGTTTGCTTTCCTGCAAAATAAGGAAAATTTCTTATAGTTTTATGTAGGTATATAGTAGTAGTAGTAGTGGCATGTGATGCAAGAAAGCAAGTGTTATGAGCTTATGCAGCATCAGCCCAAAAAAAAAAAAAAAAAAAATCACACCATTCCCTCCAAATGCCTGTCCAATTCCTCCTTAAATTTATTTAACCTGTCAACTTCCACGACAGATAGAAGTTTGTTCCAGCAATTAACCACCAGCTGGCTAAAGGCAAATTTCCGCAAAACTATTCTTCATCTCTCTTTTCTTAATTTGAATTTATGCCCCCTTAGGTTTGTAATCTGAACAAGTGGAAGGATCCCATCAGAATTCAGTGTGCTCAACCCATTCAAGGCCTTATACACCTCAATTAGATCACCGTGCAGGTGCCTATTCTCCAGCCACTGCAATTTTCAGAACTTAAGCCTCTCTTGGTAAGAGGATCCCTTCATTCCCCTCACCAATCTTGTTGCCCTTCTCTGTACACGCTCAAGCAAATCTACATCCTTCCTAAAATGAGGCCTCCAGACCTGTACGCAGTACTCAAGGCATAGCCTGACCATTGCCTTATACAGAGGGACAATCACCTCCTTTTCCCTGCTAGCAAAATCCCTATATGTCATGGCCAAAACCCCATGACCTGCCCTGGCAACCTGTCTGCATTGCTCAGAAAACTTCATATCTGACTGCACAATTACTCCCAGGCCGTTTTTATTTTCTACCACCTTAAGTGTAGTACCATACAGTTGGTACGTTTCTCTGGGGTTACTTCTTCCCATATGCAGTACTTTGGATTTGTCAAGGTTAAACTTCAGTTGCCACCAATCAGCCCATCTGCCCATATTTTCTAGATCCTGTTGCAGTAGCACACTGCCATTACTGTCATTAACAACGCTGCCAACCTTTGTGTCAACTGCAAATTTCGACACTAAGCCTTATATACCTTCATCAATATCATTGATAAATATATTTCAAATAAGTTGTTCGTAGACCGGTACCAGACTGCAGACCACACTTTGAGGAATCCTTAATGGTTCCCAACTATTGAGATATTATGGACCCTTTCAAAAAAAAAAAAAAAAGTTTCGGGTGTGTGTGTGTGTGTGTGTGAACGAACACTGGGTTTTCAGGAAAAAAAAATTCAAAGTCTTATGTTTAAAACAACTCTACCTTTATTCTTATTTTTACATAAATATATAATAATGACTTTATCAACAATTTGCTATACATAGAATGAATAATTTGACCAGTTCCAGAGGGTCCATCTCGTGGACCCCAGTTTGGGAAACACTGAATGATAATCCCTTGTATGCCACTACTGAAATGTGCTGAAAGAGACTTTGGTTGAACTTTGGCCTTTGGCCACATGTACTCTCCCATCTGCTTAGTAGATATTGTTTCATTTTTGTTGTAGTTAACCTTTCAACTGTGCTTATACTATATTTATAATTTTAATTTTTCTTCTTTATTTTAGTTATTTATAATTTTAATTTTTTTTTTATTTTAGTTATTTATTATTTAATGTATAGTGAACAACAAAATTATGTAAACCGTAATTTTACTTTTAACATTATAGAGTTTCATCATTCACTTTTTAATCCATGGCAGCTTACCTTGATGGGATAGTGTATACCTACTTTTGGTTACAATAAAGGATTATTTTTCTCATTTCAAAAAAGTCTTGCTAGCTAAAACCTGAGACATTTTCAAAATATAAATCCCTACCAGTGCTGTAAGCAAGAGGCTTTTGAATTATATTGATGTCTTCCTTGCTGCTTTCACCTTGCTTTCTTTGATCATCAAAATCCTTTCCTCCTGCAACTCAATGACAAAATTATAAATTATAAATAAATTTACTATATTTTTACATACTAATTGGATAATTTACTTGTGTGTGTGTGTGTGTAAATTAATTGTTTCTCTTTCTTTTCCACACAACATCTACTTCCTCCTCATAAGTGTGGATCACTTTTTAGAGTCGATATTATGCTCTGTGACTTCACTAAAAGATTTACTACATTCTCAGAGGCAAGAAATCCTAACACTACAGCGGGAACTACTTGAACTGAAGCATCAGCAAAAATATATACACAGTAATTTTCAAGGTTATGAGAAGCTAGAGAATTCTTTGTGTACAAAGATGGAACATGCTGTTGCTCAACAGTTAATGTCTATAGGTATCCTTTATGTTTATAGTTGTATTTTACCTATAATTTTATTTGTAATGGGAAAAAAAAAAAAAATTAAATGTATTCATATTATAGGCTAGTAACCAATCTTAACCAGGTGATTATACTGCATTAGATTAGAAATATCACTTTTAACATTGTATAGTTTTATCATTCACATGCTATCCCCTGGTAAGTGTACCTTGATGGAATAGTGTATACCTACTTCTGGTTACAATAAAGGATTATTTTTCTCATTTCAAAAAAAGCCTTGTCAACTAGAACCTAAGACATGTCCAAAATATAAATCTTTGCCAGTGCCTTAAGCAACAGGCTTTTGGATCAAACACCACAGCAGTGGTATTGTTGTGGTGTATTTTCCAGACTTCAAAATTAATTTTTTTCTGATATTTCATTTGGATGCTAAACTATAATAGATTATTAAATTTCATATAAAAGCTTATGTAATTATGTAAAAAAAAAACAAAAAAAAACCCACTTTTGAACACTAGTGATTTTCCAAACTGGTATTTAGTAAATTGAACAACAGTGTTAAGTATACACAATGTTTGCTCTTTATTTGTAATGTAATAAGATAAATTACTGAGTTGATGACCTTTGACAACAACACCACTGTTGTGGTTTTTGAAACCTCATAATAGGAGGGATGTGGACCTGTTGGAAAAAAGTACAGAGAAAGATAGCAGTTTATTTATAGATCAAAGGGATTTTTCTTAATGGTGGGCATAATCAAGTAATATCAAATGAATGTATTTGTGATAATTGAATTATCACAAATATATTCATTTCAGTTATAACAAATCATCTGATTGTACTTGTGTATAATTCAAATGATTAGTAGTTTTAATTAGTTTGGCAAAAGGTGAAAGTGATATTATTACACATGTAATATCTAGCAGTGAATAAAGACAAAGAATACTTGAAAGAATAAAATAACCGTTTGGTTATTTTAGCCTTCTGGGTCCATTTTGTAGTTAAAAGTTGTTCATATGAACAATGACATGTTATATAGTTGAAATGACTAATATATTTTAACTTTAGTCTAAATATGCAAAACATTCTTATCTGTAGACTAGACTCTTTATACTGTATTACTAAAATAAACAAAAAGTTTATTTTATTTTTGTTTATTTTATTTATTTATTATTATTTTTTTAAATTATAAAATAGCTAAGGCTGTTTTTTATTTTGAGGCAGGCAGGATTAAACAATTTACTGCATTAGCTGCATGTAAATGCAGCTGATGCTATACTTTTTAAAAATAGTCAAGATGACTGAATAATAATGTTTTTACCAATATATTAATTCTGTATAATGTACAATATTTTTAATTCATGAATGGAGTATTGATTAGTTATGATATTGCTACACACTAAAGCTGTGAAATTTAGCTATTTTATGACAAAGATAAATAATGCTAGCCACAGAAGGAACTTTGCCTTGGTCTGATATTGCACTACTAACAAATGAAATTGCCAATGGCTAACTCTACCATTTATTTGAAAAAAATTAGACCCTTCTGTAAGTGGCAGGTTAGCCTTTTATTCCTCATATATTTCATTTTCTGATAGGGCATTCAAGGAAAGCTGATGAAGTTTGCTGATGATTTGAAGATGAGAAGGGCAGCTTAACACTTATCTTTTTGAAACATCATGGCCTGGCCATGTTTCAAAAAGACTTACTTGCATGTATGGTCTGAATTTTTCAGACCATACATCAGAGATCCTGGAGTTGCTTAAAAGCTAAGGGTAAAAGAGCTAAAAGTGATGTGGTTTAAGATGAAAAAGACTTAGATGTAACAATGCACACTGATGTGAAATTTTCCATGTATTGTAAAGAGGTGACTAGGAATGTATGTGGTGTCTACTGTCTATGATTTATAAGACCTTTGCTTATATCATTATACCTTGATACAAGATGATGGTTAGACCACATCTGGAATATTGTATTCAGTCTGGAGGCTGCACCTGAAAAAAAGGCATAACTTCTGGAGCGAGTTCAGTGAAGGGTGACCATGTTATTGATGAGTGCAAAGCCATGCACATATGAAGAATGGCTAAGAAGGTGACCAGAAATTTTGACAACTAGACAGATAAGAGAAGATCTGATTGAAGTGTGGAAGTCTGTTCTCCCTCATGGGTGAGACTATAACTTGGGGGAGCACAAATATAAAATGTGGGAATAACAATGCTGGATCTCATGCATGAAATTCAACAATGGATAGTAGGTTTTCAAATGTTGGAATAAGTTTCCTCCAATTTGGTAGAGATAGTGAGTCTAGCTAAGTTCAAAGCAGAATTGAACAGCCCCCTTCTGGGATTGGGAAATAGTATAATATTCTGTTTTGTTTGATTATTTTAATTTATATTATTACAAGATATATTTGTATCTTGTAATACACAATGCATGCCTTGTTCAGAATTGCCAGAGGATTAAAGAGAAGTAATATAAACTAGTAGGAAGAGGATGCACCATTTAATCATTAATTACTCTTCTGATGTCATCAAGAACTGTGCAAAAATATCTTCATCCATTTTATGTTAAAGAAGTGGTAACTTTTCTAAACATTTTCAACACCAAAAAAAAAGAAGGTGCACCTAAAAGCATTAATGAACTAAAAGGATTGGATGCTGATATTATTCTAAAAAGTTGAAATAACTTTGGTCAACACGTAAAATGCTGTGAAAACAAAAATATCCAATCTTGACTAATTTTATGCTGCTGAGCACGAAAATAACATGAAAATTTGTTGATTGGCTCTTGTTTTCGAATTACAGTTGGGATCTCATATTAATGAGTTACTATACATTATCAACTAATGCTCTCAGCAAAACAAATGGCAACACCACAGTTTCAGTACCACCACTCTCTTATCACGTGATTGGTAACTGTTGCCTCACTCTGCATCTTGTGATAAGCTGTTGTCGCCCAAATATGTCTTCAACTCTGTTACAGTAATCCTCGAATACAGCTGGGTACTGAGTTATTTGTTCTCCGTGAGATTTTTACTTTTTGTGCAGTATTTGTGTCATGTAAGATTAATATGCCCCGCAATTGTGTGAATAGTCCAGATGACTTCTGTTACGCATGTGGAGAAATCGCAGCTTCAAGAACGCACCCCATAACTCAAACCATAAAAAAGGCCTACTACTTGTACTTAGGTGTAAAGTAGGCAACCAGGACATTAGCATTAGTAGAGGCATTTGATGCAAGAAAGCAAGCTTATGCAGCATCAGCCAAAAAAAAAAAAAATAAAATAAAATAAATAAATAAAAAAATAACCACTTCCACTTCACCCCTCTATTCGTTCGAAATACCTGTCCAGCTGAGCCTTAAACTTATTTAGGCTATCAACTTCCACGACAAGGGATGGAAGTCTATTCCACCAACCAACCACCCGCTGGCTAAAGGCAAATTTCCTCACATCTATCCTACATCTGTCTTTTCTCAATTTGAATTTATGCCCTCTCAGGTGATTATTCTGAGCAAGAGGAAGAATCCCATCAGCATTGAGCATGCTCAAACCATTCAAGGCTTTATACACCTCTATCAGATCACCTCACTGGTGCCTAGTCCCCAGACACTGTAATTTGCAAAACTTAAGCCTTTCTTCGTAAGAGCACCCCTTTCTTCCATTCACTAATCTTGTTGCCCTTCTCTGTACTCGTTCCAGCATCTCTACATCCTTCTTGAAATGAAACCTCCAGACCTGTATACAGTACTCTAGGTGTGGCCTGACCATTGCCTTATACAAGGGAATAATCACCTCCTTATCCCTGCTAGAAAAATTCCTATATATCATCGACAATACACCATGAGCTACTCTTGCAGCTCGTCTGCACTGCTCAGAAAACTTCATATCTGCCTGCACAACCACCCCCAGGTCCCTTTCATTCTCTACCACTGTCAGGTAGTACCACAGAGTTGATACATTGCTCTGGGGTTACTGTTTCCCATATGTAGTACTTTACATTTGTCAATGTTAAACTTCATTTGGCACCTCTCAGCCCATCTGCTCAACCTTTCCAGATCCTGTTGCAGTAGCACAGTGTCAGTAGTGTCCTTGACAACCCTGCCAACCTTCGTATTGTCTGCAAACTTGGACATTAAGCTTGATATACCATTCTCAATATCATTTATAAATACAGAAAACAATAATGGACCCAACACTGAGCCCTGAGGGACTCCACTAATAACATTAGCCCACGATAAGCAGTGTCCACTGATTACCGGTCTCTGTCTTCTCCCCCTCAACCAACCCTTTATCCATAGCAGCAATTTGCCTCCAATGCCACACTGCTCCGATTTGTGCAACAGTCTTCCATGAGCAACAGTATCAAAAGCCTTTCTAAGATCCAAGTATATAATATCAAAGTTATTCCCTGCATCCAGTTCTTTTGTGGCTGCATCATAGTATCCAATCAAATTGGTCAGGCAAGACTTCCCCTTAACAAAACCATGCTGTATCTGAGCTATAACTGAAGTCTTGTCTAGATGATCCTGCAGTGCTTCTTTAACCAGTGCCTCCATTAATTTTCCAGGAACAGAAGTTAAACTAACAGGTCTATAATTACTTGTGTCGCCCTTTGATCCTCCTTTGTGAATTTGGGTCACATTTGCACATCTCCAGTCCATGGGTACTTCCCCTGAGTCCAAGGAAGCTCTCATAATTATGGCTAAGGGTTTGCTTACTTCCTTTACTGCCTCCTTTAATATAACTTGATAGATCCCATCCACCCCAGGTGCCTTTCTTGTGTTTATCTTCAACAATTTCTCCTTCACTTTACTCTCAGTTATTACAAGATTCTCTAGCTTACTTCCAGAGTTGAATACACCTCTGGCATTCCCCTCGCTGAATAACTCCTCATGTGTGAATGTCGATGCAAAATATTCATTCAGTTTGTTAGCTACCTGAGCAGGATCATCAACAGTTGACCCATCGATATCAAGTGGACCAATCTGATTCATCCCCTTCCTTCTGGAGTTTACATAAGTAAAGAACTCTTTGCTGTTTTTCTTTGCATCCCTTGCCAAAGATTTCTCGTAATCTGCCTTCGCCTGCCTAACCTCCTTTGTAACTTGGTTACAGATCAACTTGTATCTATCATAGGCTTCTGTGTCACGTGTTAATTTGTATGTATCCCATGCATTTTTCTTCTCTGCCATATGTCTCATTAGTTCATCTGACATCCACTTAGGCCTAAACCCTGAACAATATTTCTTAGTTGGTATGTAAAGCCTAGTAGCTTCCAAGATAAGTTCTTTGAATGCTTCCCATTTTGAATTGCTGTTGGTAACATCATCAGTTGGTCCCACTGTATAGAATTTAAATACTGTCTCAGTCAATCGTAGTCGCCTTTACGAAAGCAATAACCCTTCCCTTTACCCCTAATGGTAGTTACCTCTTTGAGTAAATCCCACTTCAGCACACTGTGATCACTGCCACCTAGTGGTTCATTTACCTGCAGATTTTTAATGCATGAAGAATCACTACTGATAATCAAATCAAGAGTATTACTCCCTCTAGTTGCCTCCCGAACATGCTGATGTAGAAAACAATCATCCAATAAATCCACAAAAGCCTTGCTAGTATGTGAGTGACCAGCCCCCAAATTCCAGTCAATATCTGGGAAATTAAAATCCCCCATTATAAGACTCTCTGATTTACTGGCCCACTCTATTTCCCTGTACAGTTTCTTATTATACTCATCAGAGTCATTAGGCCTATAGCACACTCCTACTCTGAATTTTGATCTCCCAATGCTTATGTCACACCAAACTGACTCGACACTGCACTGTCCAGCAATGTCGACTGGCTTCACTTCCTTGGATTTTATGTATTTCTTAACTAATAGCATAACCCCTCCTCCCTTCCTATACTGTCTATCCTTTCTGTAGACATTACTCCCTAAATTCCAGTTCTGCATTCCTTATATCTGTGTGACACCACGTCTCTGAAATCCCCACAATATCTGCCTTTGATGTTTTGAGCAATACCTCAAATTCATCAAATTTATTTACTAAACTCCTAGCTTTGGTATACACGCAAGTATACATGCACCTGTTCTTTTTCTTAGCTACCCTAACACAACCTATGTGTTTATTTGTACCCCAATGATTCCCAGCAGTCTCTGAAATATCCTGCATCTTATTTTCCAGGCTGCAGCTCATTCCAATAGAAGCAATGAAAGAATCCCTTTCACCTCTGCCAGTGGCTACTGTTAATCTATTAGTCCTTGTATCCCCCCCAATCTAGCAGTTTTCTGACCCACCTAACACTGCCTCGATAGCATCAGCAGACATTCTTGCACCCTTTCTATTTAAGTGTATCCCATTCCTGTAGAAGCAGTCTCTCCTGTTAACAAGTACAGACCAGGCTGAAAAAAATTCTACCCCTTGAGCCTTGCACAATCTTTCCAGGGCCGAATTGATCGACAGGGCTCTCATCATATACTCCCTCCTGTCGTGTCTGGGCAGAATTGCAGACACTTTCAAATTCAACCCTAATTCACGGCTTTTTTTCAACAGTGACCTGTACTTGTTAAGTAATTCCGCCGATCTCCTACTCTTAATATCATTAGTGCCAACGTGTACAACTATATCACCTTTTGTGTGCCCTTAAAAGATATCCGCTCTACAACGTCATCAACCTTTGCCCCTGGCAGACATACCCTGGTCCTGTTCCACCTATCCTTTTTACAAAGCATGTTTCCTGTTTCCCTGACAATAGAGTCACCAACAACTAATAGTTCCTTTGGGACCAGCGCATTCTGCCTTGGGGTCTGCCGCTGTGTTGCGTGATGACCAAGTGCAAGCTCCGGCATTGGTGTGGGCAGCTGAACTGGACTCCACACATATGCTGCACTACCTGTTCATCAAAACTCAACACGTGGGGTAATCAAAAGGGATGCTTTTTGCAATGCCCATGATATGGAGGGAGCCAAGAAATCACGTCACAGACTGTTACTTCTGTATGGTGCCTCCTATTAGAAAAGGGATGACAATGAAGAAAAAGTGGACAGTGACTTACCCAAATATACCATCTGCATTTTGTCTCGTGCCTCACTAGGTGAAGTACTACCTATTCCTGAACCACCCGACTGTTTTTCTGTACACTATAATGAAAATGAAGACACTAATGAACATCAACTTGATATACTCAAAGAAGAACAGCAGCCATCTACATCAAGGGATCCACCATTTTGCCAAACCTTTATCCTTCTGAACCACATAAGATCACCCAAAGTCAGCTTAATGGCCTCATCAGGAATCTCCAACTGCCGGAGAATAAGGCAGAGCTTTTGGCTTCAAGGCTATAACAATGGAATCTTCTAGATCATGCTGTGAAAGTGACAACATTTCATACTTGAAATAAAGACTGTGATCAATTCTATCAAACATAAGGTGAACTCACTGTTTTTAAGGATGTTGATGGTCTAATGGCAGCAATGAACATGATTCACGTTCCCAAAGAATGGCTACTATTTATAGACTCTTCTAAGGTGAGCCTTAAGGCTGTGTTATTACACAGTGGAAATATTCTGCCCTAGAAATCAAACTAATAATAAACTCCAAGAAATAAAACTGAATCTAGAAATATGGAAATAAAGCATCAGAAAAAGTCGCAAAGAAGAATCTCGTAATCCTTGCGAGACTACAAATTGGCCACATCACCTTACGCATTATCATCTACTAGCTAATGAGAATCTCCCTCTCTCTTTTTAATGCCAAGTTCAGCTTAGTGTCAAAAACATCCTATTAGTATGCCCATGCTTCAGAAATTCCAGACTACTTTGCTTCCAAAGTCTATGTAATAACCAGAATCCACCTACCCTACAACAGATATTAGATAACTCTGCAAATCTAGAGGAACTGTTTAATTTCATTAGGAAAATCCGATTTGACAAACGAATTTGAAAATAGTTACAAAAAAAAAAAAAAAAACCTGGAAAGACACATCTTGGCCTTGATGCCCTTGTGTCTTAAAACCCTTAATCAACAACAACAACATATGCTGCCCTCAATACCTCTTGCATATGCCGTCCACAAAAAAAGAAACATATGCAAACAAGGAGAACATCCTCTTAGGTGTACACTATAAGAAGTATGAGTGGCATATATGTGATGATTTAAAGGTAATTGTCATTTTAATATCACTACAAAAGGGTTACACTAAGTATTGTTGCTTTCTCTGTGAGTGGGATAGTCATGGAAAGGATATGCACTATGAGAAAGAGGAGTTGGCCTCGATGAAAGTCGTTAACACCTGGAATGAAAAACATAGCATTTGTACCTCTGGTAGATCCAAATAAAGTTTTGCTTCCACCACTCCACATCAAACTGGGAGATCATGAAAAATTTCATGAAGGCTTTGGAAGTGAATGATCCTGCATTCACATACTTGCAAGAGAAATTCCCAAGACAGTACAGAGAAGATTTAAGGCAGGCATTTTCATTGGTCCACAAATAGGAAAACTTTTCAAAGACAAACAATTTGAATGTGTCCTTAGTGATTGCGAGAAATCAGGGTGGAAAGCCCTTTGAAATGTTTTGACCGGTTTTCTGGGAAATGTTAAAGCCGGCAACTACAGGCAGCTTGTGGAAGATCTCATTATTCCTTACGAAAAACAGGTGTAACATGTCATTGAAGATGCATTTCGTGCACTCGCATCTGGATTTCTTCCCGCCAAACTGTGGTGCCATCTACAACAAATGTGGTGAACGATTCCATCAAGATATCGCAGCGATGGAACAAAGATACAAAAGCAAATGGAGTGCTGCCACGTTAGCTGATTTTTGTTGGATGGTGAAAAGAGATGCTCCTGAAGCTGAATACAAGCGAAAGGCGATGAGGTCCTGCGTTTGATACAGATATGTTTGTGGAATATACCTGTGTTTGATACAGGTATGCCATGTAAATAAAAAATAGCTTGTGTATAAATATTTAAAAAAAACTACTTTTTTTTGAAAATAACAGCCAATCTACCATTTTAAGTACTATTTCCATGTCTAGTACCCCAAAATCAATAAAATAAACTTACTTTCATGCCCGTAACAAGGTATGACCCAAAATTTGTTGTTCAGTTTAATGTAAAGACGCTCAGCATTTAAAACAGTTCTTCTGAAATCCTGATACCAGTGCGTAGCACATGCTTCTTGATTAGACCAGGGTTCAAGCCCGTGACCACCAAATACGGAGGATGCGGAAAGGTCAGGGAATGACCACCACATATCCCCAGAGCAATATGGCCTTAGTTGCTAATGCTCCTAAAAACCAAATAACAACAACATCTGAAATGCTGAGGTGAAACTATATTTGAAAATTTGCCTTTATAACCAACAATAAGTAATATGGCAAAGAATTGGCATGGGCTTTTTTTTTTTTTTTTGTCCATATTAAATTAACTGGTATAATACAATTGGAAACCTAATTGCTGATACAATATAATGCCTCTGTATTATTACCTGCCTAATTATATTGATTAGGTGTACTGAATGGTACCAGCCTCTGAAAAGAAGAATTCAGTGTGCGTCCGTTATCAGTAATTAGCTCTCTCTCTCTCTCTCTCTCTCTCTCTCTCTCTCTCTCTCTCTCTCTCTCTCTCTCTCTCTCTCTGTGTGTGTGTGTAATCAGAGACAACATTACCCCTGCTAATATTCAGCAGCTGTGAAAATTCAGTTTTGTCTGTAAATTTTGCATGAGGAGATTGTCTTGAGCATTGCAAATTTCACGTTTCTTTTTTTTTTTTCTTCTTGCTGAAAGCATTCTTGACCAGTTTGTATGACAGCTTTTGAGCAGCCATCTTGACAGTATGAGTCACCTCCACATGTTATGAATTTCTTGAAGTTTTTGTCCATTTGCAGTTAAAAATTGAATTACTCTGTGGGTAACCCCATTTTTGACATACCATTCTTTTAAAATGTCCCATGAAAAATTACACACGGTGTGAATGACAAACAAATGAAGTATGCTAGTTTCTGTTGTGAACTAGCACACCAATGTTTGGATTTAAGCATATGCACATATGTTTTTCCCGTCTTGCAGAGAATGCACCGAATGTGTTTTAATTGAACAGCCCACACATTTTTAACAAATTATTTGACTTAAGAAGTTGGGTGGATAAACATATTTCTCACTTAAAGCTGAAATAGAAATAATTCCCATTATCGGGTTATTTAAAAAAAAAAAAAACTCTTGACTGTCTTCTGTCATATAACATTAAAATGCCAAAGAATTTGCACCATTCTAAATAGGAATGATATCATAAATACTTCTAAATCCATTTAAATATCATTACTAAGGCTGACTCCCACAAAGAATATTTTAAAATAGGCACCACTTCATTAGGTAAATTCTCAGATTTATCAAGGACTTAAACTATAAAAATGGCCACACATCACTGAAAAATAATACTCCAAGATCAACATTTCTGTTAACCCTTACTAATTTTTATTCGCTGTCAAATAATTGTAATTAATGGCTATCTTCTTGAAATTTGTAATTTTATGTTAATTTATTTCATAAATTCAAAGGAAATCCAGATATACTCCTATCAGTAACCCGAGTCAAAGTTATCAGGTCTAATAGTCTTATAAATTTTAGCATCATCAATGTATATCAGTATGAAATTTCCCAACGTGCCTACTCCTGCTCCTACAGCTACTGTTGCAGTATCATTTAGAAAGAGTCCAAACAGGTATTACTCTCAGATTGATGTATTGTCATTCCAATAATTGGAGGAGTATGCTGTGGTCTGCTGGACCACACCCTATTGATTTGGTTCCATAGTCAGCTGGTATGTCTATTCATTGAACTAGTAGAAGAATTAGTATCTTTGAGAAGTGAATTAGGTTCTAATATTCATCCTTTGGTGTCTAAGGAAATCAACCCTTTGAAGTATTAATTAGAGTATTAAAATGGATAAGCAATGGCAAATCATGAGGTCATGTTGAAGAAAAGTCAAGTGTTGGATCACTGACAGATGGATCATGGGAATTACCTGGAGGACTAGGAATGTTTAGTAGTTATGGCTCTGTAATATAAATACATTATTTCCAGAATGGCTTGTAATTATAACCTAGTCCATTAGAATAATCAGAGTTCATTTAATTAAATTTAATGTTGTGATTAATTTTTGAAATGTTAAATTGTCTATAACCTCACATCATAAGCTATATGTACTGCCAGCAGTACATCTGTCTGCATAGAAGACCAGATACCAGTTAGCATTGCTTAGCATCGAAAACTTCCAGATGAACACTTGGTGGCAGTGGTGGTTTTTATGATGTATTGTATTTTAGGCCATATTTTATGAGGATATTATGTCTGTATAAGTGTGTATTTAGGGGCTGATTTGAATATTGGGCAGGCTGAGAAGTCTGGAATAACTCAAGGGACCTTGTTTTCTCAGATTGACTTAACTACAGTTTTTATTGAAGAGGTCTTTAAGAGGAATAGAAGTCACACCTCCCCAAACATCTGGTGAGTAGTGACACTCTTGTACCCTCATGTAGGATGCCAAGAAAGGCCTCCAAATAGCATTGTGCAAGGCATTCTATTTGATGATAAGATATTATGAATAATCTCTTAATTAATATCTTGGTCTTAAATCTCAGAGTTGTAAATATTATATGACAACCATTTCTTTTAGTTTAATGAATGAAGCTTTTTTTTCACTCATAAATTGTGTTCATTTCTAAATGATACTGATCATTCGCTGACAATAGTGCACTAATAAAATCAGTTTATAAAACTAAAATTGATACATTATAAACTGATAAAAATTATAACTATACAAGTTAAAATAAAATAAAATTTATAATCACAAAACAATTAAGTTTGAAGTTTTCAGTAAAAAAAAAAAAAAGAAAGAAAGAATATCTTTGAGTTGGGTATATATATCAAGTAAACTCCCAATTATAACACTTCCTTTTTTAATGCTGTTTTCTGATAACCCTATAGTCAATCCTATGAAATGTCATGCGATCACGCACATTTAAAATTCAGGTGGTGTGTTTTTTTTTTTTTTTTTAATGTAAAGTAGGAATAAACATATATATAGCATACCTTCCTTTTTATTTTGGTAAAAAGACTACAAAAACAATTTAATTTCATATTTAAATCAAAAACTTAAAGGTAGGAAGGCAGCTTCTTACAACTATATCTAGCCACTTATCATTGCATTCACATGTTCTACATTTTAAATTCAACATATGTTCGTTTTCTCTGCTGGTGCATTAATCAGTATTTTTAACATGGCATCAGTAAATTTTATTGTTTAATACTATATTTTTCATGTTATAACACTCGAGATACGCTTAATTTAATAAACTCCTTTTAAAAAATTCATTTTTTAATAGCGAAAAATCAGACATAATATATTAAGTGTGTTGATTTTCAACTTGTATAAAGCCCTACTTCATAAACCCTAAAAAAAAAAAAAAAAAAAATCACCTGAAAAAGGTGAGTCCTTATAATATTTTCCTATGTACAGTGCTCTTTGGAGCCAATCTCTTTGAAAAAAGAATAATGAAATATAGTTCTTTCAAGGAGATTGGCCCAAACTACAAAAGAAGTATACTGTGTGTGTGTGATTCACATATAAGGGATACAGAAGGCGCAAACAAAAATTTTGAGGACAACTAATACAGTGGATTCCGGTTATTTTGGACACATTGGGACAGTGCATTTTGGCTCAATTAAGTGGCTGCCCCAATTATGGAAAGTTAAAGTTTCACGTAAATAGTTAAAAATACAGTGGACCTTCGCTTTACGATTCATTCTCTGTACAATCAATTCACGTTTCAATGGACTCACCTTAGTAAAGTACATTCACTATACAATATGTAGTAAGCGCCAGTCATTGTGATCACGGTTGTGAATTGAATTTTAATTATATTAAAATTCAGTTCTAATAAGTGAAAATTGGAGGAATTTTATCCATAGGCTATAACAGTAAAGATATATTTACACTTTTTTACCTTACCAATCAAAAAATTAAATGATATGTGAAAACCGGAAGAATATTTTCCACAGGCTAGCAAAATAAAAATAAATTTATGCTTACATGTAGCTTAATTAATATGTACTAATATGTACATACTAACTAGTTGATATTTCTGTTCACTAACATTTTGAGGGAGGGTTTAAAATTTAAAACAGTGTAACAGTAAAAAAGATAAGCAATCAATAACAAAGAACAAACATGGCACACACAAATGGCAACTAACACAATACGCAGAAGTGAGAACGGAGTAACAAGTTACAAGGCTTAAAAAATAGGAACAAAGAGAAGATTCTGAAAATTTATTTGTTTTTTATATGATTCAAGATTTCATGGCAGGGGAAACACATTTCAACATAAAAACACACAGAATTTTAGGTGTCGGTATTATCATAAATTCAATAATACCGAGTTTACTGTTTATAATAGATTTCACTAACAGAAAAGCCCAATAAACCGGAAACCGCTAATTGTTTTATGATTGTGACCTCCAGAAATCCAATCAGACCATGTGGTATCATAGGGTAATCTCGAGTGCTGCGGTCTCCTGCCCTAATTAAACAGCATGTTGTCCTAATTAAGCTAAGAAAACCCTGGCTGTTTTCATGATTAGGTTCTGTTCTTTAAGATTTGTCCCAGATAAATGGCTGCCCTGATTAACCGGTGGCCCAAATAACTGGAATCCGCTGTATTTGGGAAATGAAGCTTATCTGCTATGTGGATGGATATCCTTCAAAGTAGTCTCTTCACACTGTGTACCCTGATTTCATTGCTCCTGTAACGTCTGGGAGCATTCCTAATGGCCTTCTGTTGGAATTGCTATAAATTCCTGTTTGCATCGTGCTCTGAATAATTTCCTCAGTTATTGCATATCTGTGACCTTTCATGGGGGCCTCAAGCTTGGGAAACACAAAAAATTGCAGGAAGCTGCATAAATGAGTATGGCAGATGGTGACCACAGCGATGAAATTCTTCACAGGAATTCTTGAATGGAAGCTGCTATGTATGCAATGCATTGTCATGATGCAAGATTCCCCAAGCCTATTTTGCCATCCATTTTCCCTGAACAGCATCACTGTAGAGATGTTCTGTAGTCACTCTGTGACCATACAGGACAACTTCATAATGAATGATGCCCTCTAAGTCAAAAATATAATAAGCATGATCTTCACATTTGATCAAGATTCCCTTGCTCAAGGGTCTACCTTCCTCCTAAAGATAGTGTCTTCAGTCAAAAAAACTGGACCATGTCATGGCCATACCCCAACAATTCATTACCAGTAATGGTAAAAGAAACAAAATGTGAGTCAGTAGCAAGAAGCATTAGCATTATTAGCATTAGCATTAGTAGAGGCATTTGATGCAAGAAAGCAAGCTTATGCAGCATCAGCCAAAAAAAAAAAAAAAAAACCCACTTCCACTTCACCCCTCTGTTCGTTCAAAATACCTGTCCAGCTGAGCCTTAAACTTATTTAGGCTATCAACCTCCACCACAAGGGATGGAAGTCTGTTCCACCAACCAACCACCCGCTGGCTAAAGGCAAATTTCCGCACGTCTATCCTACATCTGTCTTTCCTCAATTTGAATTTATGCCCTCTCAGGTGATTTTTCTGAGCTAGAGGAAGAATCCCATCAGCATTGAGCATGCTTAAACCATTCAAGGCTTTATACACCTCTATCAGATCACCTCGCTGGTGCCTCGTCTCCAGACACTGTAATTTGCAAAACTTAAGCCGTTCTTCATAAGAGCACCCCTTTGTTCCATTCACTAATCTTGTTGCCCTTCTCTGTACTCGTTCCAGCAGCTCTACATCCTTCTTGAAATGAGGCCTCCAGACCTGTACTCTAGGTGTGGCCTGACCATCACCTTATACAATGGAATAATCACCTCCTTATCCCTGCTGGAAAAATTCCTCTATATCATTGACAATACTCCATGAGCTACTCTTGCAGCCCGTCTGCACTGCTCAGAGAACTTCATATCTGCCTCACAACCACCCCCAAGTCCCTTTCATTCTCTACGTAGTACCACAGATGTAGTACCACAGAGTTGATACGTTGCTCTGGGGTTGCTGTTTCCCATGTGTAGTACTTTACATTTGTCAATGTTAAACTTCATTTGCCACCTCACAGCCCATCTGCTCAACCTTTCCAGATCCTGTTGCAGCAGCAGTTATGAACATCACATCCAGAATGTTATTAATAACATTCTGGATGTGATGTTCCAAAAGCCGCCAGCTCCTTCTAATACTGAACAGCTCAAACTATGCCATGAGAATGACCACTATATGTATAACCTGAAGTCCCCATTTAGTGTTGATGAGCTCCATGCTGCAACTGCTCTAATCAGGGATAGAAAATTAGCATTAGCATTAGTAGAGGCATTTGATGCAAGAAAGCAAGCTTATGCAGCATCAGCCAAAAAAAAAAAAAAAAAAAAAAACCCACTTCCACTTCACCCCTCTGTTCGTTCAAAATACCTGTCCAGCTGAGCCTTAAACTTATTTAGGCTATCAACCTCCACCACAAGGGATGGCAGTCTGTTCCACCAACCAACCACCCGCTGGCTAAAGGCAAATTTCCGCACGTCTATCCTACATCTGTCTTTCCTCAATTTGAATTTATGCCCTCTCAGGTGATTTTTCTGAGCTAGAGGAAGAATCCCATCAGCATTGAGCATGCTTAAACCATTCAAGGCTTTATACACCTCTATCAGATCACCTCGCTGGTGCCTAGTCTCCAGACACTGTAATTTGCAAAACTTAAGCCTTTCTTCGTAAGAGCACCCCTTTGTTCCATTCACTAATCCTGTTGCCCTTCTCTGTACTCATTCCAGCAGCTCTACATCCTTCTTGAAATGAGGCCTCCAGACCTGTATACAGTACTCTAGGTGTGGCCTGACCATTGCCTTATACAATGGAATAATCACCTCCTTATCCCTGCTGGAAAAATTCCTGTATATCATTGACAATACTCCATGAGCTACTCTTGCAGCCCGTCTGCACTGCTCAGAGAACTTCATATCTGCCTGCACAACCACCCCCAAGTCCCTTTCATTCTCTACCACTGTCAGTGTAGTACCACAGAGTTGATACGTTGCTCTGGGGTTGCTGTTTCCCATGTGTAGTACTTTACATTTGTCAATGTTAAACTTCATTAACATTGACAAATGTAAAGCATGTTGATGAAGTTCTGAAATATGAGAACTCGCCACTCTGTGATTGTCAATGAGGATGCAAGTCACAGATTTGGCTGAAATGTATTACATTTCAAGGTCTTGCATTAAAATTGATTGACTTGTCCCATAAGAAATGCATTTACACTAGCAACTTGCAGATAGTTTAATGTTGATCGCTCCTGATCAGATCATGAACTCACGATTGCATCATTGGTTTTTGATGTTTAAGGGTGGCCAGAGTATGGATTGTCTTTGAGCAGATAAGTTGTCCTCTACTCTTTTCGAACCACTGAAAAGTCCTCAAACAAACACACAGCATCTTCTCCAAAAGCTGTTTTTAACATTTTGTGGGCTTTTGTTCCATTTTCCCTAATTTGAAACAAAATTTAATTCAAATTTTCTGATCAATAAAAATCACTGATTTCTGATCAATAAAATCACTAATTTTAAAATTCAACAAAACACCTGTTCAACAGGTGCTAATTCAGGCTGCTTGCAAATAAATGAGTGATTCAAATGCATAATAACTATGTCTAGATGAGTCACCAAATATGTTGCAAATAGGTACAACTTGCTACTCTGTCACAATTTCAAAATACAAAACCAGTCCTCAAAAGTTTTCATCATATCTTGTGTGTATACACTCAGAGATATTCTATTTTCTTGCTTCATTCTTAGGTTTAAAAATTATAATGATGCTTATGTCCATAATTCTCTGTATATCATTTATCATCAAGGATGTTAGTGTTGATCATCCCTTTCTTTCAATATTTTTCTTTTTTTAAAAAAAAAAAAAAACTAACAGCAGATAATGTACATGCTCTTCCAATTCTGCATGAAGGAAATGCTGATTTTTTTTTTTTTTTAAATGGAAATCAGTTTCCTTTTATTTGTCTCTTAAATCAGTTCTTGTCTGATGAACTTTTTGCTTAGCTCCACATTATTATAGTGCTATAATGATGTGGAGTTAAGCAAAACAAATTATCTACCTCTTCTTCTGGTAGTTGATTTTGTGCAGTCTGGGGGAATGAAATCTCTGCCTCCTCTCTATTATCTGAAGTATCTTATTAGTCCTGTTGTGTGGTTTCTTTGTCATCTTCCCAATTCCACGGATTTTATTCAAATTGTAAGGTTTTCAATTACTTAAATCTGCAGTAGTTTCAACAGCTGTGGGCAGTGGCGGATTCAGGGTAGAAGCATCAGAGAATTTGCCCCCCTGTCGTTTCTCGGAGAATACACATGAATCGTTTAATATCCCTTCAGCTACAAAAAAAAATTTTTTTTTTTTTTTTTCATTGTTAATGTAGGATTTTATCTATTTTTGCATTGTGGCTCAGCTATTTTCAAGTGACTACAGTTGTCAACGCTGATGCTGATGTGATTGCCATTGTAGTTCGAGGCATCACGGAGTTTGGTTGTGCGTAATGTTTACTTCAAAGTAATTCAGACTATTGCTGTTTGCTTATCTGTCAGTCACATTATGTTTGAGTGTCATATTTATTTCCTTCTGTGCATTATTTTGTGCCTTGTTTGTGCAAAAACAAGGCACAAAATGGTGCTCCTCATCATTTTTTTTTTCTGGATCTGCCACTGGCTGTGGATCTAATCTATTGCTGATTGTAAGATGAAATGGTAAACCAATCTAAACTTAAGGCAACATCTAACTTTTTGTCTGGCTGACTCTTTTCTGGCAAGATTCTTTAAGAAAGATGTCCAGCAATTCATCAGAATCTTGACAAAAAGTTATAAAAATCGGTGGTAACTTTTAATTCCATATAAAATTGCATAATTAAAGTATTCTTCAAAAAAGTATTGGAATTATTATCTAAGTACTGGTAAATTGTTCACAAAGTTCCATTCTCTTCCCTGAAGACATTCTAGCATACAGTAACTAATTTAAGATCATTCTCAGTCCATCCATAATTTTTGTAATCTCCAATCTTTTATGAATACATTATTAGAATAGGCATTACCCAGGAAAAAAGCTTTTAATAAAAATCCATTTTGTATAAGTGAGTAGCGTGCATCAGATTTTGATTAACAACTACAGTAGAACGTCGGTTATCTGGAAGTCAGTTATCCAGAATAATTTGAAAGGCTGATCTTTCTTTTTTTTATTAATGGTAGTACAGTAAGCACTGGTTATAGTGATCACGTTTGCAAATTGAATTTTGATAAGCGAAAGATCGGGTTTACTACCCATTTATAACGGATTGTACAAACAAAAAGCAGCCCAATAAACCGAAAACTGCAAATTGTTTTTAATTTTTTTGGTTTTGACCTCGAGAATTCTATGTGACCTTCAGAAATCTGCTGTAGAAAAATATCACAGAGACTACTGGGATTTCTCGGAAACCATAAGTGAATTTCAGATTAGTTTAGTTCCAGATTCAGAAGAATAATATTAGCTCAAAACTGTGCGATTTATTGTTTTCCTCAATTTTTTATGGTAAAATGTGAACAAAAAGAAAACACATAGTTTTAACATTACAACAAAAAAACAGAAATTAATAGAATTACAAAAGGTGAAGATTTAGGAAATCTCTCCAAAGAATTTAATGTGGGGACTTCAACAATTTACGACATCAAGAAAAATTCCAATGTTATAACAGAATTTGTCGATTATGGATAGTGAAGGATGATCTAGCAGGAAAGAGCCTGTCGAAACCTGAAAATGCTGCTTTAGAGAGTGCACTTAATTTTTATTATTATTTTATTTATTTATTTTTTTTTCAGAAGCGAAGTTTAGGTGAACCAGTGTCTGGCCCAATGTTGTGTGAAAAAGAACTGGATTTTAATTGAAAATTAAGAGGTAATGAAGATTTTAAGGCAAGCGCAGGTTGGCTAAAAAACTTGAAACTGAAACATGATATACATGAACTAGACATTCAAGGCGAGAAACTTTCTGCAGATGAATCGGCAGTGGTGTCCTTTAAAAGTAAGTTTGCTTCAGTTAAGCAAATTACGAGAAAGACAATGTTTATAATGTTGATGAGACAGACTTATTATGAAAGCATTACTGAGAAAAACTCTAGCCACTGAAAGAGAGAAAGGCGCCTCCATAGCCAGATGGGAAGGAGCAGCAGTGCATAGCACACGCTTCTTGATTAGACTGGGGTTCAAGCCCATCTCTTTCCGGAGGATGCGGAAAGGTCAGGGAATGACCACCGCAAATCCCGGAGCAATATGGCCTTAGTTGCTAATGCTCCTAAAAACCAAATAACAAACAAACAAACCACTAAAAAAGAAATGCTTGCACCAAGTTTTAAGATGAAAAAATAGTGAGTTACAATTGCTATGTGTGCAGATGTCATTGGATGCACAGATTGTCCTTGGTCATTTTTGTTAAGTCGAAAAAACCGTGAGCATTTAAAAATCTTTCTAGTCTTCCTGTTTTGTATAAAAACCATAAAAATGCCGGATGAATGTTTCTGTTTTCCAGGATTAGTTTATAATTTATTTAATCTTATTTAATTAAGTAATTAGATTTAATTTATTTAATCTTACCGAAAAAAGTATCCTGGAAATTTCCAGTTCGATTATCTGGAAAATTTGACTCTCCGGAAGAGGTCTGACCTCGATTAACTGACGTACTCTACTGTACTGTGATATTACTTGTAGGAACATTTGAAGAAATTGCCATAACACTTTAAATTTCTTTTCCCTAAACTTAAATCAATAAAATTTAGTTGAGCTAAAACAGTTATACTCGTAGAACTTTAGTATCATGTTGATCAAAAGCCACATGTATACGATGTGTTGATATCTACTAATGCAGCAGTATAATCATATTGCTATTAGCCATATAGTGCAAGGAAGCCACAGGCTTTTGCTGCACTAATTAAAAAATAAAATTTTATTTATATATATAAAGGTCAGCATATGGTAATACCCCTCTCTTCTGAAAAATAAAATTTAATTGCTGAACCTTATTCTGTTACTTAATTTTGTAATTTTAATGAGATATATGCACACAATTCTTGTGAATAACTATAATAATATATATATTCATTAACATCCTTACATCATTGTTATGGGTGTTTTTGCTGTGAAGCAACTTTTCTTTTAGAAACTTACTGTTTCTTAACCTGTATTAAACTAAAAAAATCCAACCAACCAACCAAAATTGAGCAGTTCAAGTTTTTCTGCTTAAATTATTCAAGTTTTTTTTTTTTTTTTAACAAAAATGTTTAATTTTCTTACAAAAAACACTTTCACTGTGAAGTGTATTAAGTAGTATAACAACAGTGCTGATTATGATGCACTGTTATTATACTACCCATTATAATGTACTTGAAGCAGTGTTGATAGATTATTAGCCAGGTAAAATTGAAAATAAAAGATCCACAAGAAAATTAAATTATTTTTGTTTGGATCTGTAAGTAAATGTATTGATGACCTTAGTAAGCTCCCCAGAGATTTTCCTCAATATTTTCCAGGTCCATTTCCATCCTGGTTTGTGGCAGGCTCAGGCTTAAAATGAAAGGTTCCACCGAACATAAGTATTTTTGTTTGGATTTGTAAGAGTGATAATAACTTTAAAAAAGTACCCTAAGAGACACTCTTAAAGATTTTCCCAGTATATTCCCACTTCAGTTGATCCATAAAGTGTTGCTTTATCAGTGATTTAGCTATAGTGGTTTAGCACAACCATTGGTACACAATTCCATTAACAGTTGAAATAGCAGTTTGATTTTGATTGAATTTGGCAGTGGAGGTATGTATGTATCTATGTGATTTGGTTATTGATGCAGTGCTTGCTGAAACAGAAATTTAGCCCTTCTTATTTTGCTAAAGGAAGAAGACATCAGGTACTACCAGCATCCATTAACCCTTTTCAGTCTAGCATTATTTGCACTGTCTTCCCCATGCAATATATCTCTTTCAATCAAACAGTGACAATGTATAAAAACATATGGGAATCCTTTAACAAGTACAGGTCACTGCTGAAAAAAAGCTGTGAATTAGGGTCAAATTTGAAAGTGTCTGCAATTCTGCCCAGACACGATAGGAGGGAGTATATGATGAGGGCCCTGGAAATATTGTGCAAGGCTCAAGGGGTAGAATTTTTTTCAGCCTGGTCTGTACTTGTTAACAGGAGAGACTGCTTCTACAGGGATGGGATACACTTAAATAGAAAGGGTGCAAGAATATTTGCTGATGCTATCGAGGCAGTGTTAGGTGGGTCGGAAAACTGCTAGCTTGGGGGGATACAAGGACTAATAGATTAACAGTAGCCACTAGCAGAGGTGAAAGTGATTCTTGCACTGCTTCTATTGGAATTAGTCTCGAGAGCAGGGGTGGGAAACTTTTTTTGTCAGCGGGCCGAATGAAATTTTGCGGGCCGGAATAGATTGAACGATTTAATAAAAAAAATCAGAACCTAAAAAATGTTATATTACTCGAATTACCAAATTATTAATGTATTTTTAAAAAAAATATCTGAATGTCTGATTATAATTGAAAATGCGGCATTCGGCATCAATTTTTCTGTTTTTTTTAATTGCCTCATTTTATGGGCTATAAATTATATTAAATTAAAAATTGTAATAATTAGAAAAGGCATAAAACATAAAATATCTCGCACCAATATTATTTTTTTCAATAAGAAGTCAAACCCAAAGGAACTTCGTTCGATCGATGCTACAATAATAATTAGGAAATAACTCTTTGACGCTGCATAGAATCACTTGGTTACTGTTGTACTGGCCGCGATTCCCGATTGAACCGAATTAAGCCGAATGTTTACGGCGAGTGTAGTCAGGTATGGATTTTCTATATTTATGCATTTACCGAGGGGGCCGGATTCAACATCGTCGCGGGCCGGATGTGGCCCGCGGGCCGGCTGTTGCCCACCCCTGCTCTAGAGCAAAGTTTGCGACATCCCCCTTCCCCCATACTTCTCCTTCAACCCATGCACGGTACTAAGTACTATAGGTTTTGATACCTTTCGTGTTTGGGGTTTTCATGAAAAAAAAAAAAAAAAAAAAGAATGAGCAGCAGCCTGGAAAACAAGATGCAGGGTATTTCGGAGACTGGTGAGAATCATTACGGTACAAGTAAACACATGGGTTGTGTCAGGGTAGCTAAGAATAGGAACAGGTGCATATATACTTGCATGTACACCAATGTTTGGAGTTTGGTAAATAAATTTGATGAATTTGAGGTATTGCTCAAAGCATCAAAGGCGGATATTGTTGTGATATCAGAGACGTGGTGTCACACAGATATAAGGAATGCAGAACTGTAATTTGGGCAGTACAATGTGTACAGAAAGGATAGAAAGGGAGGAGGGGTTATGCTATTAGTTAAGAAACACACAAAATCCAAGGAAGTAAAGCCAGTCGACATCACTGGAAAGTGCAGTGTCGAGTCAGTTTGGTGTGACATAAGCATTGGGAGATCAAAATTCAGAGTAGGAGTGTGCTATAGGCCTAATGACTCTGATGAGTATAATAAGAAACTGTACAGGGAAATAGTGGACCAGTACATCAGAGAGTCTTATAATGGGGGATTTTAATTTCCCAGATATTGACTGGAATTTGTGGGTTGGTCACTTACACACTAGCAAGGCTTTTGTAGATTTATTGGATGATTGTTTTCTACATCAGCATGTTCGGGAGGCAACTAGAGAGAGTAATACTCTTGATCAGATTATCTGTAGTGATTCTTCATGCATTAAGAATCTGCAAATAAAAGAACCACTAGGTGGCAGTGATCAGTGTGTGAACTGTGATTTACTCAAAGAGGTAACTACCATCAGGGGTAAAGGGAAGGATTTTTGCTTTCTTAAAGGTGACTACGATGGTCTGAGACAGTATTTAAATTCTATACAGTGGGACCAACTGATGATGTTACCAACAGCAAATTCAAAATGGGAAGCATTCAAAGAACTTATCTTGGAAGCTACTAGGCTTTACATACCAACTAAGAAATATTGTTTAAGTTTTAGGCCTAAATGGATGTCAGATGAACTAATGAGACATATGGCAGAGAAGAAAAATGCATGGGATACATATAAATTAATGGGTGATATGAAAGCCTATGATAGATATAAGCTGGTCTGTAACCAAGTCACAAAGGAGATTAGGCAGGCAACGGCAGATTATGAGAAAACCTTGGCAAAGGATGCAAAGAAAAACAGAAAAGAGTTCTTTACCTATGTGAACTCAAGAATGAAAGGGATGGATCAGATTGGTCCACTGGATATTGATAGTTCAATAGTTAAGGATCCTGCTCAGGTGGCTAACAAACTAAACGAGTATTTTGCATCTACATTCACACATGAGGAGTTATTCAGGAAGGTGAATGCCAGAGATGAAGTAAACTCTGGCAGTGAGCTGGATGATTTTGTAATAACTGAGAGGAAAGTGGAGGAGAAATTGAGGATAAACATAAAAAAGGCACCCGGGGGTGGATGGGATCTATCCAGTTATATTAAAGGAGGCAGCAAAGGAAGCAAGCAAACCCTTAGCCATAATTATGAGAGCTTCTTTGGACTCAGGGGATGTACTCATAGACTGGAGATGTGCAAATGTGACCCCAATTCACAAAGGAGGATCAAAGGCTGACACAAGTAATTATAGACCTGTGAGTTTAACTTCTGTTCCAGGAAAATTAATGGAGGCACTGGTTAAAGAAGCACTGCAGGATCATCTAGACAAGACTTCAGTTATAGCTCAGACACAGCATGGTTTTGTTAAGGGAAAGTCTTGCCTGACCAGTTTGATTGGATACTATGATGCAGTCACAAAAGAACTGGATGCAGGGAATAACTTTGATATTATATACTTGGATCTTAGAAAGGCTTTTGATACTGTTGTTCATGGAACACTGTTGCACAAATCAGAGCAGTGTGGCATTGGAGGCAAATTGCTGCTATGGATAAAGGGGTGGTTGAGGGGGAGAAGACAGAGAGCGGTAATCAGTGGACACTGCGACACTGCTCATCGTGGACTAATGTTATTAGTGGAGTCCCTCAGGGTTCAGTGTTGGTTCCATTATTGTTTTCTGTATTTATAAATGATATTGATGATGGTATATCAAGCTTAATGTCCAAGTTTGCAGACGATACAAAGGTTGGTAGAGTGCTGACACTATGCTGCTGCAATAGGATCTGGAAAGGTTGAGCAGATGGGCTGAGAGGTGGAAAATAAAGTTGATGTAGATAGCTGCTGTACTTCTTTGTGTATATCAAGTTGATGTTCATCATTGTCTTCATTAGAGTGTACAGAAAAACAGTCGAGTGGTTCAGGCTTAATGTCCAAGTTTGCAGACGATATGAATGTTGGCAGGATTGTTAAGAACATTAATGACAGTATGCTGCTGCAACAGGATCTAGAAAAGTTGAGCAGATGGACTGAGAGGGAGATGGAAAATTAAGTTTAAAATTGGCAAGTGTAAAGTACTACATATGGAAAGCAGTAACCCCAGAGTAACATATCAACTCTGTGGTAGTACACCGACGGTAGTAGAGAACGAAAATGACCTGGGGTTAACGGTGCAGACAGATATGAAGTTTTCTGAGCAGTGCAGATGGTCTGCAAGAGTAGCTTATGGGGTCTTGTCAATGATATATAGGAATTTTTCTAGAAGGGATAAGAAGGTGATTATCCCCTTGTATAAGGCAATAGTCAGCCCACACCTTGAGTACTGTATACAAGTCTGGAGGTCTCATTTTAAGAAGGATGTAGAGCATTTGGAACGAGTACAGAGAAGGGCAACAAGATTAGTAAAAGGAACAAAGGATTGCTCTTACGAAGAAAGGCTAAAGTTTTGCAGATTACAGTGTCTGGAGATTAGGCACCTGTGAGATGATTGAATGAGCATGCTCAGTGCTGATGGGATTATTCCTCTTGCTCAGAATAATCACCTGAGAGGGCATAAATTCAAATTGAAGAAAGACAGATGTAGGATAGACGTGCGGAAATTTGCTTTAGCCAGCGGGTAGTTTGTTGGTGGAACAGACTTCCATCCCTTGTCGTGGAAGTTGATAGCCTAAATAAGTTTAAGGCTCAGCTGGACAGGTATTTTGAACGAACAGAGGGGTGAAGTGGAAGTGGGTGTTTTTTTTCTTTTTTTTTTGGCTGATGCTGCATAAGCTTGCTCTCTTGCATCATATGCCTCTACTAATGCTAATGCTAATAACAGTTGCTATTGCCAATGTGATCCCCTCTCTTAAATGGTGCAAATTGCAAATCTTTGCTGTGTAGACGATGTACTTTAGGTAGCCCCACAAGAAAAAGTCTAATGGTGTCCGGTTAGGACTTCTTTGTGGCCAAGGCACAGGTCCACCTCTATTAATCCAACAATCAGCTCACCTGTCATTTAGGCATTCTGTACATTATGGCTGAAATGAGGCAGTGTGCCATCTTGCTGAAAAATCACAAATTCCTTTCTCTCTTTCTATGTCTGTTGAGGGAAAACAAAGCTGAAGCATATCCAAATAAATGTTGCCAGTTATTGTCATTTTCAGCAAACATAAATGGGCCTAGAAAGTGATTGTGCATTAGTGCACACCACACGTTTATTTTAGGAGTATCACGTACATACTGGTGAACTTCATTTGGTTGCTGTGACCCCCAAATTCTACAATTGTGTTGATTAACACACCCATTTATGTGAACGGTTGCTTGTCACTAAACAAAATGCATTTTAAATAACTTTCATCATTGTCAATCTCATTTTAGATGGCTCTATCAAATTCAGTACGTCTGGGATGGTCTTCAGGTTTTATTTCATGTGTGAGTTGAATCTTGTATGCATGTGCAGTCTCAGTCATTTATGAAGCACATTCTGAATGGTGGTCTTTGGAATGCCAAGCTCCAGGCTGCAACAAGCAATGGATATCTTCGGACTACATAAGCTAGACTGTCTCAAGCACTCCACATTCTCTTCAAGCGTTGGTGGTCGGCCTGGAGATTTCTTAATGTCTATACTGCCAGTTTCCTTAAACTGATTATACCAACATATTATAGTCTCGTGTGTTGGATCATCTTCTCTATAAGTACGGCAGTATTGATGTTGCACTGTTATGACAGATTTAAATTCAGCGTACCACGACGCACATTGTGCTTTCTGTTGCATGGTCGCCATCTTACTGACACTAACTGAGGTGGTGTGCATAGGAATCATTTTGCGCACACTCGCGGCACAGCCAAGGTCATTGTTAAAGTGTCAAATAAAACTTAGTGAGTTACTGCACTGTTTGCTGCTACAATCACAGCAATCGATCAAATATTTCCGAAGATAATTAAAAGGGAAATCACAGACACCTTTTTCAATGACCCTGTATATAGATGGTAGTACAATAATTGTGCCAGTACATTGGACTGGGAGTATAATTTTAGAAAAGGTTAAATTATAATATCTGAGTAAGAGCCACTCGTGGACTCAGTTGGACAAGTCCTTAAAAGGACTTGTCCAACTGAGTCCATGAGTGGCTCTTACTGAACAGAGGAGATGATGTTGGTGAAGAAAGGCTGATGGTAATGCTGAAGTGAGTAGAATAGACAAATAATATAAGGAATTAGTCACAAATTACATGAAAAAAGAGGAAAGGCAAGATAAACTGTATAATGCATTAAAGACAGATGCAGAAATGTTACATTACCACTGTTTTCATACTAAATAATGTTACAGATTCGGATATCCTGTAATGTAATAATGGGAAGCACACTAAAAATTTTACGGATTGTAGCAGTGGGGGATTAAAATGGCATAATCAAAAAGTTAAAAAAAAAAAAAAAAAAAAAAAATTGCATCACAATGTGTGAATTCTCCCTAAACAGATATACATTCATTCTGGAAAACAAAAATATGTACTTAACTTTCTGAATGTATGTTGCTCATTTGGAGAGAGCTCATTTGAGTCCCATTGTGACTGTAAGAATTACTAAAGGCCTTTTCAGATGGGGCTGTAATTAGCTGATTCCAGGCTGACCTGGCCAGCTAGGTGGGTAGAGTGCCTGCCTGGAAACCCAAAGGTTGCGGGTTCGAATCCCACTTCGGGCTTGGATCAGAGTAAAAATGCAAAAAAACTTATGCATTATGGCCACGATGTGCCAACAACTAACGGAGGGGGAAAAAAAAGGTGATTCCAGGCTGTTCTAATAAGATTTTTATCCTGTGAACAGATTTGTACAGGCATAGCAACAATATCACAATATGGCCAAAGTTGCTGATGTGCTTGAAAACTAACAGCTACAAGATAAATACATTTGTAGAGAATTTGTAGTTTTGAGAGTATATTTTCTTTTAGTCCATAGAACGACTGCTTTGTAATTGCATTCCTGTCTAAATTGTCCTGCATTGCTTTGTTAAACTGAGATTCCATTATTTTCCATGGAACAGAAGTCAAGCCAACAGCTCTGTAATTATTCATGTTATCCTTTGCACCCCCCCCCCCCTGTGAATTGGGGATACATTTGCAAATCTCCAGTCCATAGGAACCTCTTGAATCCAAGGATGCTCTCATAGTTATCATTAAAGTTTTGCTTATTACCTCTGATGCTTCCCTTACTATAATTGAATAGATGCTAACCACCCGAGGTGTCCTTTTTACTTTAACTTCAGTAATTTCTCTTCCACATTCCTCTCGGTTATCGCAAAATCATTTAGCTCCCTGTTATAGTTTGATAAACTTCTGGCATCTCCTTTCCTAAAGAATTCCTCATGCGTAGATGTAATGTGGATGTAAAATATCTCTTCAGTTTGTCAGCAGGAGCATCAACAATTAAACAGTTCCTACACTAGTAGACTAGTGTGATCCATTTCCTGTTTACTAGTGTTTACATAAGTAAAGAAGTCTTTGCTGTCTTTCTTTGCCAGAGACTTCTTGTAATCTGAATTAGCTTGTGTAATCTCCTTTGTCACTTTATTGCAGACTAGTTTAGTTATTGAAGTGAAACTTCTTTAGGTGCACCTCAGGCAGTATTTCACATGGGAGTAACCTGCATCCGTGGATTGAAAAAAATCGGCATGAAAGTGCAACAGAAATGATTCATTGCCCCACCATTGTACCACATTGCACACTGTACCAGGCACAAGAAACACGGCACTGTACATAGAAGCGACACATGACTTGCATGTGTGTCGCGTTTATGTTTTAAATCACTATCTCTCTGCTTCTAGCAGTCTGATTTTAAAAATTTATTAAAAACTGAAATATTTCTTTCATCATTCTCTACCATATTTCTTAAAAAATTTCAATGGAAAAATTTATAATTCAACATACCTAAGACTAATAGTGTGTTGTAAGGCGTATAGAGCATGTATATGTACAATGTAATCACCGAAACCACCTCCATTGAGTACAAAGGAGAGATCTGTAAAAACTTTGTAATAAAATTTTAAAACAATTGTAAAATATTAAACCACTGTAACATTGAAATAATAAACATTTCGAAAGATTCTAAAGAAGTTTCAGTCAACTTCTGCTATGTGTGTGCTTGGCACACGCACAATTTTTTTTTTTTTTTTTTTAGGTCTGAACCTTGAACAGTATCTCTTAGTTAATATAAAGATCCTAATAGCTTCTATGATTACTTCCCTGAATGCTTCCCATTTAGAATTTGCTATTGGTAACATCATCATCATCATCATCCTTCGATTCCACCGAATAAATTTTTTAAAACTGTCTGAGACCAGTGTAGTCACTTTTTGAGAAACAGCAACTTTTCCCTTGCCCCTGAGAGTAGTTACATCTTTAAGTAAATCCCACATCAATACATTATTGATCACTGAGGTGCCTTCACTGCCACCTATTATCTACAGATACTTAATGCAAATGCATGAAAGGGTGCTGCTAATAATCAGATCAAGCGTATTGCATTCACTCATTGCTTCTCTCACATGCTAGTGTAGAAAAGATTCATCTAATAAATTCACAAAAGCTGTGCTTCTATGTGAGTGAAACCCACAAGTTCTATTCAATATCTATAAAGTTAAAATCCTGCATTATAAGACAGCCTGATTTAGTGGCTCATTCTCTATCTCTGTCTGTGCGGTTGTGCATTGTACTCATCACAGCCATTAAGCCTATGAGACACAATCCCATTTTTGGTTTCCTAGTACTTATATTGTATGAAGCTGACTCAACATTGCACTGCATTTGATTTTATGTGCTTCTTAATTAAGAGCATAAGGAAAGCTGTACACACTACTCCACATATTCAAATTCTGCATCCTTTATGTACCATCATGGTCACTGTAGGGAAATCAGAGACTATGTCTCCAATATCTCTTCAATGTCTGCACTTTATGACTTAACCAGTTCATCAAATTCATAATTTATTTACTATGTGCCTAACATTGGTGTTCACGCAAGTATACCTGCAACTGTTTATACTCTTAGTAACCTTAACATGGAACTACTTATACTGTTATTAACCGTGTATTTGCTTGTTCTGTGAGGATACAGAAAGGCTTTGAAGTCCCAATCCCCAACACCTTACTTTCCGCGCTCTGTTAAACTATTAGTCTGTATATCTCCTCAAATTACGAGTTTTTCTGACCCACCTAACACCTCTTCAATAGCATCAGCAACTATTCATGTACTCCTATTTAAGTGTGACCAGTTCTTGTGAAAACACTCTCTCTCTCCTGTTAACAAACACACACTATGCAGAGAAAAATTCTACCCATGAACCTTGCACAGCCTCTCCAGAGCTGAATTAATAGACGAGGCTCTTATCATGTACAGCGCTGGACCCAATATTTGTGGGACCATGTTCAAGAATTACTTGTGGGGCCCTGGGATTCTGTGCAAAACTTATATAGGGTATTTTTGTAATGGTGTTTTTTTTTTTTTTTTTTTTTTTCAAATTTGACAGCTCTTGGAGTGACGATAACGTGGGTAACTAGACGTTATGAGGCGGTAGGCTTGTTGATAGAAATGCGGAAAATACACGGATAATATTATTATTTAGACCATTCGAGCATGGGGCTCTGTTCAACAGAACCGGTTGAACATACTTGCGGCCAGTGCTGATCGTGTATTCCCTCCTGCCGTGTATAGGCAGAATTGCATACACTTTCAATTTCATTCCGAATTTGATTTTATGTGCTTCTTAATTAAGAGCTTCTTAATTAAGAGCATATTCTTTTTTCTAAACATTTCCCTGTACTTGTTGAGTAAATCCTCAGATCTGCTCATAATATCATTAGTACCAATGTGTACAACATCAACTTTTACCCCAGCATCATTTCTTGCTCCTTTCTATCTGTCCTTTTTACAAAGCATTCCTGACAATATCCTGACAATGGTTCCATATCTGAACCAGTAAATTGCTTTGGATGATCGTGACAACAGTCACGATCTATTTGGATCTCCACTTTCCAAATCAGTGGGAAGGGCACACAGGTCCAATTTTATGGCTAGCTCACTCACCATCGAACTGCTTTTTGTGAGGTTACGTTAATGACCAGAGGTATAAGCCCTCATTGCCAGCTGATTAAATGACTTGAAGAAGAAGACCACTGCAGTGATCAGCACAGTTATACCAACCATGTTATAGTCCATCTATCAAGAGATTGATTACCATTGAAATTCTGCCAATTATTGCTGGAAGTCATGTTGAAATGTTGTAATTGATACTTTAATCACAAGTTTGGGGTCTGTACTAATTTTCTTCTAGTATAGTATTCTACATAAACATAGAAAGTTAGGATACCAAATTTGAGAAGTTTCTTTTGAATAGTCCTTTATTTTTGTTTCTGTGTTTTTTTTTTTTTTTTTTCCTTTAATGGATTAATGTAAATTAATCCATTTTGTGTATAAGTGATTTTAAAATAATTATTGTACTACTAAAATTTTCATTAGAACTGTTTCATTAAAGTAACTCACAAAATACTAATAATAAAGCAAGTCAACTAGAATTATTTTCATTTTAATGAAATTTGTTTTAAAATGGCATTCATAATAGGATTTAACTGTATAGCCACTCTTTGTAAGAGAAGAGACAATATATACCACATGAGTCAGTGTTTTTCTCCTGTTGTATTTTTGGGTCTGAAATTGCCTTTTTACTAAGTTAAAAGAAAGTAAATTCAAATAAAAACACTTCAGTCTTTAATTTTTTATATATAGCAATTCTTATCTTTTCCTATGAAAAATTCATTTCTTTGCAAATGCTGCAGTTGCTGTGGGATATGACATTCATTTTTAAGCAGAATAACAGATTTGCTGATATCAGCATTTCACTCTAAAAAAAACCAAGTGCGTTCTGTGTTGCCGCAGATATAATGGATTTATGTTGGAAGAGCAGGGAGACCATCTGTTGCCACCAATTTGGTGCTGGGAGAAATTTTTGTATAAGCAGTTCCTTGGTAACGTTCCTTAATTTAGAGGTCCCAATGCCTAGTACACATAGTAAGTGGCATCTCCTCCAATAAAAATGAATGTTTTCAAGAAACTCAGTATTTGCTCATTTGTCTTTTAATCATGTATGGTATGTGTGGGCAAAAGATGGATGGTTACCATGCACAGTTCAGAATATTAAGAGCATGCCATTGTTATTATTTCAAACGATTGCTGGAATGTACTTTCACAAATGAACTGAGGACTTTCCTGAGCCTATATGTGCTGTGTTACTTAACAGAAACTGGTATTAGCGAAACAGCAAAACATCAAGGTGTAACTCAAAAAGGTGCTTTTAGTTCTGTGTTCATGAAAACTCTTTTATAAATCTAATATGCCCCATAGTTTGAGGGGAGAGTAAGAATCAACTATATAATAAGGTGAAATTATAAATTTTACATCTTGCATTATTATTTTGTACATTTATTGGGTATGATATTAAAAAAAAAACTCTGGTATTTTCTTTTACTGGGTGTGCAGCTAGTAAAATAGAATCTGTTTTAGCCAAAAAGGATGAAGATAATCAGCATTGGTTAGACAGTCAGTGTGCTTCGTTATCACAGGCTGTTATATCAAATATTGGTAACAAAATAGAAAAATCCATGAAGAGTGAAATTAAAGGCAATGTTTTACCATGTAAGTATAGTTAATCTTTATTAAATATGATAACATTTGATTTTTGTTCTAATTCAAGTGAATTTATTTTGAAATTGCTTTAATACCATTGCAGGAACTATCCAAAGAGATTCAAATTTTATTGCTATTTGTTGTCATAAATAACATGAAATAGTATTAAGACAAAAATGACTCAGACTTATACTTAACACTGCAGATTACACAAAGACTTTCCCATCATGGCTAACATTCAGTGTTAACATTAAATTTGGGGGGAGGTGGAACAATGTCCAAATTAACACTAACTGCTAGTAAAATAAGGTTATGATATATGACTGCGAAATTTTATGAAAGCTTAGTCCACCCCAAGCATTATCACTGTGCCATACGTTTTGTGGAGTGCATCAGATTATTAATGTAATTGTTATCTAGTTAATGGTAATAGACAAGTACTGGTTTCTTGCAGTGTTTTCTTGTTTGATAACTTCTTTTCAGAAATTTTCTATCTCACATCGTGCCAGCAGTTTTCTGTAGAGTTAAAATCTGTACTATTAACCGACAATTATAACCATCAGGGGTGGGAGTCTCACATGAGATTCATCATCTGAAGATTAAAAAAAAAATACAGTATTTCATGCAAATTAATCTTTAACTAATTGGGAACTGCACAAAATGGTTTTGTAATGTTGTACTTACAGTGCCTGTGATGTTGAAAGAGTCAGAGTCAGTGATGGAAGACAGTTTTCTGTTTCCTGAAAATGGTCTCTGATAACAGGCAGTTTCCTTTAAAATTTTATAGTAGCCATCATTAACAGTATCATTTATACAAAGCATATTCTGTCCACTCCCTTGCCTTGTTATATATTACTGTTTAGGAATACATAACAAGCAACATACAGAAATCATCCAACTCAGTGGAAACATTGTTGATTCAATGCTGTCAGGATTGTAAGTTGCACTGGGTGTGCACTACATGTAGTGGTTCCCATCTAATACAAAACATTACAAAACATAGATTCCCGTGCAAGATTGCTAATTACTATGTTCTTTAGCCCACGTTAGGTGTGTTTTCCCTTCATGATTTGATAAGAGTTTTTACAAAGTCACTATGCTTTCAGACTGCTCATGTGACAAGTACTTATTGGACATTTCTTTCATTTCCCTCTCTTTACACCAGTATGTTCCTTCCATATCAAATGATTTTTAGGACTCTGGACCTTGAATTATAATCATGGCTTAGACATTTTAAAAGTTTCTCTTGGGCTGTAGTATTACTCCACTTCGGCTCTGTTTCAAAATTCCTTTTAACATTTCTGGTCTTGAATTTTTTTTAATAATTCTCAATGCAGAAGACTGAGTATAGCCAACCATATTGTAAATGATTGGCTATAGTCAAGTATATTAACTAAAAAAAAACCTCCCTATTAAGAGCAGTTACACTTTTCTTCCTGAAGTTAACTGTTTGTGAGTCACATCCAGAGATGCTGGTAAATTTTTAACAACCGGCTCTAAAAAAAAGTAGGGGCAGCGATGATTTGAATAGATTTTAATTGCGGCCTCCTCTACAAGGCAGTGCCACAGGTCTCCCATGTGACTGCTCTGTGATTTTTTTTTTTTTTTTTTTTTATGGCTGGTTTCAATGATTCTTTACGCAGGCCGGACTGTTATTTGTTATTTTTTTACTTTAAATTTTGCTGCTGGATGGCGCCACGTGTTTTTTTTTTTTTTTTCATAAAAACAAAAATCTTACTTATGCAGTTTGAACTGAGGTCTACAAACTATATGGTTCAGCATCTTAACCACTGGGCTAATCAGATATTTAAAATTAAGCCTGAAAATGTGATATTAGAATGTAATATGTAATTATTTTTAAAGTACTTAATGGTTGTTACAGGTAGTTAATGATTGTTGCAGGATTGTTACTGCCTTGATGAGTTAATTTGTTCCTAACAAGCATTCATAAAGGGAAATATTTTCCCATATACATAATGTTAAAAAATAGGGGTTACATTCTCAACAATAAAATTTGACCATAGTACAGTAAACCCTCGCTAATCCGGTTATAGTTAATCCGGATATCGGATAATCCTGATTGAAATATGAAAAATTCTGTTCACAGTTGAGTACAGGAACTCCCTGACTTACGTAATACAGCCGGCCCTCGTTATAACGCGGTTTGCTTTATGCTGATTCGCTATAACGCTGTGCTTATATTATAACCTGTATCTAACTATAATGCTGTCACAAATCACTATAACGTTCTTTTACGAGATGCATTTAGATGCATTTTTGGCATATTTAACGAAATCGTTTCATTTGATGGAGTCGATCATATTCTCAGTGAGTACCACCACCCATGGGTGGTGGTAGTCACTGAGAATAAGTAACAATAGTCTTCTCTATTAGTGAAGCGTTACTTATTCGAGGTTAAGAGCAAATGATGCCTACAACAACTACTTTGTTTTGTAGTTTCTTAAGAGTTGTCTGTGGTGTATCTACACACCGATATTATATAGATATTAAACTCTTAATGTATTATGCCATGTGCATTTAGTTATTTTAAATTTTATATTATATTATTATTATTTTTTTTTTCTGTTATATTATTTTTTTGTTTTTTTTTTTTCCATACATGTAGAGAAAAGTTGATTATCTGTTTGTCAACTCTACATTCTTCCTCATTTTAGGAAGAATGTAGAGTTGCTGAGCAAGTACAGAGAAGGGCAACAAGATTGGTAAGAGGAAAGAAGGGGGGGTCCTCTTACCAAGAATGGCTTAAGTTCTTCAAATTGCAACGGCTGGAGACTAGACACCTACGAGGTGATCTAATTGAGGTGTATAAGGCCTTAAATGTTGTGCAGGTTCAATTCTGATGGGATTCTTCCGCTTGCTCAAATTGCAAACCCGAGGGGGCATAAATTCAAATTGGGGAAAGACAGTTCTAGAATACAGTGGTACCTTTGTTTGCGAGCATAATTCGTTCTTGGGATTACGTGCTCATAATCCAAAGCACTCGTATATCAAAGCGAATTTTCCCATAAGAAATCATGGAAACCCAGATGATTTGTTCCAAAACTCAAAAATATTCATATACTGTAAAAATGATTAATACAAAATACATACATACCTTTTCATATTTTTAATATTTAAATTTAATATACATAAAGCAATCAGATTTGTGGTAGGACGACTTTCACTGTCACTAACGGAATCACTGCTATCTCTTGACTCTTTCTTTTTGTGCGACTTTAACAAGGAACCTCTCCAATGACACTTGCCTCCTCTTGAGGATTTCGCGGAAATATGACAATTGCATTGTCGTTAAACAGATTCATCGCTCGCACTATTACAAAATGAGGCGGCACGCTTGATACACATAAACAAAGCTGCGTGCATGTAGCAATTGAATAAACAACACCGTAAAGGCAGAGATACACTATTAACATCTCACATTTTACTAAAGCCAGTTACGTTCCTGGTAGGGGAATCTGTTATAAACTGGTAGTAAACTCGATCTAATTGCATTTGCGATTATACTGATAGCTGAAATTGTGTTGGTTTTTACGTTATTGTGGTGAAATGTGTTTCCTCTTCACTGATATAAAAAAACATTTAAAAAAAATACATTTTCAGAATCTTCACTTCATTCCTGTCGTGTTGCGTTCGGTTGGGGGTGATTCTGCATTCGACTGCCATTTCTTGTAAACACAAAGGCGAATTGTGCATAAGTGAATTCGGTTCGTGTTATATAAGCTATCGTTCACGTATTTATAAATCGTGTATGATCGAATTCGTGTAGTGTAAACACGTGTTATACAAGGACTGACTGTACTCGTATTGCAAGACCGCGCTCGTTTATCAAGTTAAAATTTATTAAAAATTTTTGCTCATCTTGCAAAAACTCGTAGATCAAGTTACTCGCTATCCAAGGTACCACGGTACCACTGTACATGTGTGGTAATTTGCCTTTAGCCAGTGGGTAGTAATTCAAGGAGGAACTGGACAAACTTTTAGAGGGAATGGATGTGTGAAATTGTTTTTTTTTTTTTTTTTTGGCTGATGTTACATAAGCTCATATTACTAAATCCATTATCTTTCTCACACTGGTGGGGGGGGATGTAATGTTGTGTAATGTAATTTAAAATAAAATACTTTAACTTAAATAATTAATTTAGATTTAAGGAAAACTAAAATGATCCAAATAACAAACAAGCAGCAATTTAGCGGAAAGTACATTTAGGATTATGATTGGCATACATCGAGGAAAAAATTGTCAGAAAGTTAGTGAAGTCAATGGTGGGATTGGCATTTGTTTCTTTTGAGGAATCTTGGGAAGGAATCATTTGAGAATGTCCACCTCCAGAACATCCTTCGTGTGAAAACTGTGAAGAGTTTATAAAATATTTCGAAAAAATTGGAATGGGCCCACTGCTCACTTTCTGCCGTCATTGTGCAATCATCATGATCATCATGCTAATTTTAGCCCTTGGTCAATAAATCATGGGGAAGGATGGTATTTTACCTTAAATAAACTGTGGGGCACCATCATGTTAATATATGGAAGAGGATTACCCATTTAAAAAAAACAACTGGCTAACTTTAAGAGAATACTAGGATTAATAAATGTTGGAAATCTTCCACCTCTAAAAACTGTAAATGCAAAGGCATTAATAAGAAACTAGTATCAGATAGACAAAAAAAGGACGTCAATTTCACACTTTTGTGTAAGCAGTTGGGTACTTTCTTCCACTGTATGATTTAAACTTTAATAAATTGTATTTGTATTTTAAACATTATTCGAATAAATAAAATTTTTTTATTATTTTGATGTTATATTTGTTTATTTTTTTTCACTGTTTTCGAATTCCATTTTTATATGTTTATTTGTACGAAAAAATGATATGGTTACATACACACAATAGAAATGTGATTAGAGCAAGTGGGAAATAGAGCTTAAGCTATTAGGACATATGGATTAAGGCAAGTGGGGTAATGCCATATTGATTACTTGAGTGATATCCTGCTTCAGTGTGCTGATATTTTATTATAGATCAATCTTTTATATATTTTCCCCATTAATGGGAGGAGAGCTATAGGTCTACACTGGTGTTCGAAGAAAGGGCATCACCTAGGAATTTCACATTTCTAACCCTTTTTTTCGCGATGTTACATTACATTAATGACTAGCATCACAAATAGAAATATAAACAAAAGATATTTATTAATAGTTAAGGCCCAGGGAGGACTGGCTATGTCTGGGGAGTAAACCTTGATGCCTCTTCCAGCATTTAAACAGTTGCTGGGGATGTTTCACCAATTTTGCTCTGCTAAGATGGGTGTTGGGTGTGGAAAACGAAGGGAGAAAAGTGGGTGTTTGCCGGGTGGGGACTGGGTTTTCTATATCTTCTTTTGCCATAATGTCTATGATGCCAACACCCACTTTTCTCCCTTCGTTTTCCACACCCAACACCCATCTTAGCAGAGCAAAATTGGTGCAACACCCCAAGCAACTGTTTAAATGCTGGAAGAGGTGTCAGGTTTAGTCCCCAGACATAGCCAGTCCTTCCTGGGCCTTAACTATTAATAAATATCTTTTGTTTATATTTCTATTTGTGATGTTAGTCAGGTGCTCTTAAAATATTCCAAAATGAGTATTTGCAACTTTATACAACAGTTATGGTAAACACGACAATTATGGCTGAAATGTTATTAGGAGCCCTCAATTTGCTTCACTTTATCATTTAAATGGAAAACAAAGTGGAAAGGTCACCAGGTGCAAACTAATATTTGGTTATACAGCCTCTGGCCCTGATGACAGCAGCACACTGTCAAGGCATTAACAAGATCAATTTCTGAAGGTAACGAACTGATACTTCATGGTTCAAAACATGAATTATGGCTTCCTGAAGTTCACGAAGGGTCCTTGGTTTCTTTCTGGCAACTGCGGATTCCACACGATGCCAACAGTTCTCTACAGGATTCAGGTCCGGGCTGTTTCCTGGCCAGCTAAGAGTTGTAATGGACCACCGTTCTTCCAACTATTTTTTCACCTGTAACAAATGTAAACACATTACTGTTGAACCTCTAATGCAGAAATAAAGCTAAAATAACTAGAGAAGTGTCTACTTACACTTTTCACTCAATGATAAGGAGCAGAGTCGTCCTGAAAGATGCAGTTACTTGGCAGGTTGAAATGGTTTCTAATGGTTGGCAGCAATTTGCCTTCCAATATAGCCAGGTATCCATTGGCATTTACGGAACCTTTTATAAACTGCAGGTGACCTATTCCGCAATACGAAATGCACCCCCATATCATCTGGCTGGTAGGCAATTTCGCTGTAGACACCATACAGTCTGGATGGTATTCTTTACCACGTCTACGGCGAATTGTTTGTCTTCCATCAGAGTCATGCAGGTTGAATTTCTTCTCATCCGAGAAAATAACTGATTTCCACTGTTTGGGGGTCCATTTGACATGCCCCTTACACCAAATTAATGAGCCTTTTTTGTTTTTTGTGTGAGGAGGGGCTTCTTCTTAGGACGACAGGCTACAAGTCCATTTTTGAAGAGGTGTCTCCTGCCTGTTACTGCACTTTCTACCACTCCTGTATGTTCTTCCAATTCTCTTTTCAACTCAGACAAAGAAGCTTTACGGTTTTTAAGGCATAAGAACTTTAAAACCCGGTCTGGTTTGCATAGAGACTCGTTTGCATCTGGTTCCTTTTTCCTTTCAGCAGAACCAGTATTCTTGAGTTTGGAAAGAAATCGATTCACTGTCAACTGATTACAAGACACTCTGTAAGCAGTATGATGGGAAGAACATCCTTCCTCACATAATGCAACAATAGCACTCTTTCTTCGTGGCATCAACTGCACGTAACTCGCCATTCTGACACAAGCAAGGAATGACTGTGACTCTTGCAGAGCGTGCTTATATAGCTGAAAGTAACAGCTGATGCAATATTACATCATCACCTACACATGTCACTCCTATCTGATACAATCTGTAAGAAATATTGCCATATACGTATATCATTTGGACGACAATTACAATTTTAAGGGGTGATGCACTTTCTTTGAATACCAGTGTGTATGATTTTGGATCTGTAAGGGGTTTCTCACGATTCTTTAGTATGAGTCTGAGCACAGCTGTTTTCCAAATTTTACAGAATTTTGCTTCTCAGTCGTGCAGTGATTATACTGAGCTATTAATTTATCAGGTGCAATTTCAGCCAATTTTTTAATTATTTCCACTTTTAGAAGGTCAAATCCAGGGTATTTATTGTTTTTGGTTTTAATTAAAGCTGCTTGTAATTCTTCTATTGTAAATAGAGGACCTATGTTAGCATTGCCATAGTATGTATCCTCATCAGGGGCGATCACACGGTGTGGCTGCATGGGGCACCCTAAATTTTTGGTGAGGAAAGTCAATTTTTCTTAATACTAAATATGTGTTCCTATTTTTGAGTCATTTTAAAACTCATTTAGTAGATAGTTACTTATACCATTCTATTTTTGAATCTATCAGTATTTACTAGTTACCTATTGATTTTTATACAGAATTATAAAGAATTTGTTGGGTTATATTAAATAATTATACTATGTTTTATTCGTTGATATGATTTATTTATTTCCTAAATAATATATTTGATTCTGTCCTTCAGGGGGCGTTTCATACATTGTTTCTTTTTTAAAATGAAGAGGTAAGTATTTTTCATTTAATGGTAAAAATATAATGCATAAACTTAATAGGAAGTTGGAGAGGGTGCACCAAAAAATCTCGCACAGGGCACTGATAGACCTTGGGCCAGTTCTGAATCTCATTGATTGTGTCATTCTGTGTATGGGAATAATCCCCAGTCTCCGTCTGGATAATAATGTTTGATATGTTATTAACAGACTCTGCCCAATACACGATTGAGGTTCCATCTGATTTGAGTGTGGTTTCTATCACATCTTCTCTTGGCAGCTTGTTGGTGACAATTCTTTCTTTATGTTGTACAGCCAGGCCTCGCATAATGCAAGTTTGATTAACACGTTTTTCAGTCACCACTATTTGAAAAAATTATACCACTTTTCACTTTACACAATGCAAATTTCCAAATAATGCGATATTTTTTTCATCAACCATCAGAAGCAGATGTGTTACTTATTTGTCATACAGACTTGCATTTAAAAATTCTAATTTTTAAATGCAAAAAAAAATTTTTAAATAAGCCAAATGAAAATGTTACCGCAAAGGTAAAAGAACTAGATGAAATCTTTCATATCGCAGAGAACCTCAGACAGAAGGTTTGATGTTCTCTGCGATATTTATTTTGCCAGGGCCTAGCGAAGATTGCTGTTGGTAATCGGAAATTGATTGATGAAAAAAAGAAAGCCAACACTGTTCAAACGACTCTGTTCAAATATTTCCATAACATATACAGTGGATTCCGGTTATTTGGGCCACCGGTTAATCAGATCAGCCGATTAACCGGTTATTTGGGACAAATCTTAAAAAACAGAACCTAATCGAGAAAATATCCAGGGTTTATTTCACTTAAATGGGACAACATGCCGTTTAATCGCGACAGGAGACCGCAGCACTGGAGATTACCCTATGATTGTCTCCGACCGTACCACGTGGTTCGGTCGGATTTCTGGAGGTCACAACCATAAAACAATTAGCAGTTGCCTGTTTATTGTGTTTTTCTGTTAGTGCAATCTATCATAAATGGATAGTAAACTCGATCTTATTGAATTTGCAATAATACCGACAGCTGGAATTCTGTGGGTTATTATGGAGAAATGTGATTACAGTTTAATGGAATCTTCAATCATATAAAAAAATTAATTTTCAGAATCTTCTCTTCATTCCTATTTTTAAAGCTTCATAACTTATTACTCCGTTCTCACTTGTGCGTAATGTGTTACTTGCAATTTGTGTGTGCCGTGTTCTTTGTTATTGATTGCTTATCTTTTTACTGTTTTAAATTTTAACCCCCACCCACAAATGTCAGTGAACATTAATGTCAACTAGTTAGTATGTACATATTACAGTACGTATTAATTATTCCGATTTTCACATATCATTTAATTTTTTAATTGGTAACGTAATAAAGGGTAAATTTGTGCTTAATATATCTTTACTTTTATAGCCTGTGGATAATATTCCTCCTATTTTCGCTAATTAGAATCGCTGTTTAATAGAATTAAAATTCGATTCACAAACGTGATCACAATGACCGGTGCTTACTACAAATCGTATAGTGAATGGTACTTAGATGCTAATGTGCCATAAAATTCCTAATAACCAACCATTCTTATCTACCCGCCTTCCACAATTAAGTTATTCATACATTCCCTATCTCTTCCATCATGCAGTATGATTGATGACTTTTGAGGTTATGATGGACATCGTGGCGAGATGCAATATTCCTTTCATTTCGAGGGTACAGCTCTAAAACGGTGTTCACAGGCCGGCCGCTAGTTAGTACACCGGACCGAACGTATTGGTAACTCTCTAGGAGGCTTCTGGATCAGCTAGTGTATAATCTTGCTACTTCTACTCTGCCAGATAGTGACTGGAGGGAGTCCGAGTAGTGGGTATACGGGGAGCATTGTCGAGGCCATGTTATGTCAAGGATCTGGGCATATTCTTACCATGTGTATGTCATATCCAAAAATTTCATTACTTCATACAGCATTTCCCACCCACTTTTTCTTACTTTTGAATACACCATGAATTGTCAAACTAATAGAGCAAGCTTATCTGCGAAAAGATCTAAACCCCCCAAGCACTTCCTAATTCATTTCACAAATATACGTGGTCTCAATTCTAATCTCAACAATGTCCATTTCCACTTGCAGTCTGCCAAACCCCATGTACTTTTTCTGACAGAATCTCAGTTATCAGTTGATTCAACTACTGCTCATCTCAGATGCCCAAATTATTCGCTGTATGATTCCTTTTGCCTCAAAGGAGGTACTTGTGCATATGTCCATTCTGATATTCCCTGTCAGAGACTTGGCAATTTGGAATCTCCTCTCTTTGATATTCTCTGGCTTAAAATCTCTCTTCCTCATTGTGTCAAATTCATCTGTTGTCTCTACCGTTCTTCCAACTCCACTAATCACTTGGAGCTCTTTGACCTCCTCTCTTTGCAACTTGACTTTCTCCAGTCCAACTTTCCTAACAGTGAGGTAATTATCCTTGGTGATTTTAATGTTCACAACTCCAGCTGGCTTCCGTTTTCTAGTCACACCGACCCAGCTGGTCGAGATGCTGAGGCTTTTGCAATTACTAATGACCTTGCACAGATTGTTCATTTACCTGCAAGAATACCCGACAATCCTAATCATACAGCCAATATGCTTGGTCTTTTTCTCACAAACAACCTCTTTCTAAGTACACGGTCAAAGTGAGAGATCCTTTAGGCACTTCAGAACACAACTTGGTGGTTGTTTCTTCTCCAATGGAACCTTTATCTCATGGCTATTCCCAACCTCATGATGTTTGGCATTGCAAGAATGCAAAATGGGATGACCTGTGAGACTTCTTTTCCTTGGTCGGATTACTGTTTCAAAACATCTGATGTCAACGTTTGCTCAGATCGTGTCAATGAAATTATTCTTGCAGGAATGGAATCCTTTATCCCACACTCCACTTTAAAATCTCGTCCCTTATCTAAACTTTGGTTTTCCAATAAATGTGCTAAGGCTGTTCAAAAGAAGAATGTTGCATATCATAATTGACTTGTTTCTAATTCTTCAGTTTCATTTTCTGTCTACACCAAAGCTCGCAACAATTGTAAAGCAGTTATTAATCAGTCCAAACTACAGTTTGAACAGGCTAAGAGTAGAAAACTTGCTTCTTGCCCTAATGGCAGCCGAGCATTCTGGTCTCTTGCCAAAGCTATTGGCTGCAACATTTGCCCATCTCTGCTCCTACCTATGTCCAAACCAGATGGTTCTTTTGTCACTTAAGCCAAGGATAAAGCTGACCTGCTAGCATCCCATTTTTCTTACAACTCATGTATTAATGATCTTGGTAGAACACCTCCCACCATTCCCAACATGCTCCATTCAATGCCTCCTGTGGTCTTCCATCAGAAGGATGTCAGAAGGATTTTGATGAATCTTGATGCTAAGAAAGCTCCACTTGTTCTCAAAACCGGTGCAACTGAACTTACTCCTATTCTTTTTACCGCCTTTTTTCACTTTCTTATTCCAAAGGTATTTTTCCTTCTGCTTGGAAATTTGCTCATATCCAGCTAGTTCCTAAAATGGGTGACAAATCCCTCCCATCCAATTATTGTCCCATTGCAATTACTTCTACTCTTAAAAGTAATGGAGAAATCAATTAACCGCCCACTCTTAAACTACCTAGAAATCTTCTGTCTGATCAACCACCGCCAGTATGGATTCCGTCAGTGTCGTCCACTGGTGATATTCTGACTTATGTTACCCATTTAGGGCCTAATTCAATGGAAAGGTTCGGTGAAACACAAGTAGTTGCTCTTGACATCTCAAAGGCTTTCAGTCGTGTTTGGCATAAAGGTCTTCTAAACAAGCTTCCATCTTATGGTCTCCAACTGTTTTTAGTAATTGGTTATCCAGTTTTCTCTCTGATCGCTCACTGAGGGTGATGGTAGATGGCTCTCTGTCTTCTAACTTCTTCACTAATGCCAGTGTCCCCCAAGGTTCAGTTCTTCCCCCCCCTCTCTTTTCCTCCTCTTGTATATTAATGACCTTCTTCCATTGACTGGAAATCCTATCCATAGTTTTGCTGGTGATAGCACATTGCATTCCACTTTCCATTTTGAGAAACCTTGTCCTGCTCAATCAGCTTCAACTTCTCGAAAATCTGCTACCAATTCCCTAAATGCCGATCTTCAGGTAATTCTCCAGTGGGCAAAGACAACTTAGTTGATTTCAAACTTCTAAAACTCAGTCTTGTCTTATCTTGCAAAAAGGATTCTTCTGCTCCTATGCTTATCTTTAGTGACACTCCGATTTCTAGTCAGAATGATATATCTCTTTTGGGGATTACCCTCACTTCTAATCTCTCTTGGCACAAACACATTACAAATATTACTTCTTCTGCATCTAAAAAACTTGGTTTTCTCTTTCTCTCTCAGCGTTACTTTTCCTCCAAACAGCTGCTCACTCTGTATAAATCGCAAATCTGCCCTGCCATGGAATATTGTTTTGGGGGCACCATCCCACATCTCGGGTGGTGCCCCCAAAACCTCTCTCAGGCTTCTTGATTCCATTCAAAAGAGGGCAGTTAGGTTAATTAATGACTCATCCCTAACAGAGTCTCTCCACTCACTGTCTCATAGACGTAGTGTTTCTGCTGTGCCTCCTCTACAGATACTTCCATGGGCACTGCTCTGCTGAATTGGCTTCTATAATTCCCGCTCTCTTTCAAAACAGTCCAAACACGTGCCGCCACCAGCCAACATCCATTTACTGTCCAACTTCAAACTCACAGAACCAACTTTTCATCTTCCTCGTTTTTTCATTCAACTGCCGTTTTCTCGAGCAACCTTCCTTCATATGTATTTTCTCAAAATTAGTCTAGCATTATTGATGAAGTTGGAAGACATGCCATCAATCACAGTGAACAGTCAGAGAGGAGGAAACTGGATATCCAGTTGCAGAAAACATTTGGCAGGCTGTTAGATGGGAGCTTGTTTAGAAGACCTTTATGCCAAACACAATCAAAAAGCCTTAGAAATGTCAAGAACAACTGCTTGATTTACTACTATACTGTCGTTTTTTCCTTCAGTAGTGGATGTTTGTAAAGATGCAAAAGCTCCTTAATGAAAATATTTCCAATGTCTTCTGGAAAGCAGTACAGAGCTAGATAGCATGTTTTTATTTCTGTTTGACTCAATCCTGTTAATTTGATGAGCACAGTAAATTTATCATTTTATATTTTATACAATGTCAACAAATTTCTTCTTTTGTCTTCTCAACCTCCAACTCAAGCACGGTACTAAGTCCTATAGGTTTTAACACATCTCGTGTTTGTGATTTACATAAAAAAAAAAAAAAAAAACTACAGATAACCTTTTCTCAAATTTAATTGATTTCATCATAGAAAGATTATTCACTTGAACTTGAACATGATAATAGTATAACCTTCCTAAACTTAAAAGTCCTTAAGTATGATTATCAATTAAAAACTTGCATTTACAGCAAAAAGAAAAGCACATATAGGAAAATTTTTACATTTTTAACCACATCATCCATACAATGTTGAAAAATCAATTTTATATATATATACATGTTTACAATGCAATTAAATATTGCCACAATTACAATGACTTATAAACAGAATTACAATATCTAATGCTTTCTCAAAAGGGACATATCCTCATTGATTAATTCAGCAGACCATATGTAAAGTAAAAAATAGATTGAAGAATCTCCACCTCCCTTACAAGAACAAAACCAGTTACCAATACAAGAATAATACAAGAATACAAGTTACCAATAGAAGAATAATTTGTTATATAGGAAGTAACACAATTAAATGTGGCACCTCTAACATATTTAGCCTATTATCATCAAGCCACTTTACGCACGCAATACCATGCAGTTGAGCTCAGCCAACATGCCCAGTCAAGTTTTTGCCAAACTCGGATATTGCATAACACTAGTCAAATTACCTTCTAGTTATAAATTTATTAAAAAATTCTAGTTATAAATTCATATTTATGTAGCATTAACAATTGAATGGTTCAAAAAAATAAAAAAATTTTAGTCCCTAATGTTAAATATTTAATGACTTTTTCACAAATACTGAACTTGAATAATATTGAATTGCCAACATGCATGTCTGAGTTGCACCGTGGGAACTAAAAATCTTAATATATTAACAACACCTTCTCTCTCATCATTCACGAACCAACTGAAGATGATATTTGGATACCATCCAAACTCTTAGTTCTGCAATATATTTTTTAGCATGGAACAAGTCTATAATGAACACTGGAGAAAAGTGTACTTTTCTCTGTGGGATTTAATTTTAAATAGTTTTAATACTCATAATCCTTCTTGATTAATTTAATTTTTTTATTATTCCAATCAAACACAAATAGCAGTTCTTCTATAAAAAAAATAATGTATTTTAAACCTTTCCTTTTTTTTTTTATAAAATTCAAAAAATATATTAATCAAAATTCTTTGTTTATTCTGACTTGATAATGTTTTCCATCATACAGATATTTCCAAGTGCTTAGATGGATTAAAGGAACAACTTCAGATGGATATTTCTCACAAGCTAACTACTGCTGACAATGTTGTAAAAGAAAACATGGGAAAGCTTGCAAAAAATAAGGTAATATGTTGTCTGTGTATTATTTATTTCAGACTTGTAATAAAGATAGCATCAGCCAAAAAAAAAAAAAAAAAAACCAACCCTTATTTCGCTCCAAATGTTTGTCAAGTTCTGCCTTGAATCTATTTAAGCTATCAACTTATACAACGACAGATAGAAGTTTGTTCCAGCAATCAACCACCCGCTGGCTAAAGGCAAACTTCCGCACATCTATCCTACAACCGTCTTTCCTCAATTTGAATTTATGCCTTCTCAGGTGATTATTCTGAGCACGAAGGAAGAATCCCATCAGCATTGAGCATGCTCAAACCATTCAAGGCTTTATACACCTCAATCAGATCACCTCACAGGTGCCTAGTCTCCAGACACTGTAATTTGCAAAACTTAAGCCTTTCTTCGTAAGAGCAACCCTTTGTTCTGTTCACTAATCTTGTTGCCCTTCTCTGTACTCGTTCCAACAGCTCTACATCCTTCTTAAAATGAGGCCTCCAGACCTATATACAGTACTCAAGGTGTGCATGACCATTGCCTTATACAAGGGGATAATCACCTCCTTATCCCTGCTAAAAAAATTCGTGTATATCATTGACAAGACATCACGAAATACTCTTGCTGACCGTCTGCACTGCTCAGAAAACTTCATATCTGCCTACACAATTACCCCCAGGTCCTTTTCATTCTCTACCACTGTCAGTGTGGTACCACAGAGTTAATACGTTACTCTGGGATTACTGCTTCCCATAAGTAGTACTTTACATTTGTCAATGTTAAACTTCATTTTCCACCTCTCAGCTCATCTGCTCAACCTTTCCAGATCCTGTTGCAGCAGCATAGCGTCAGTAGTGTCCTTAACAACCCTGCCAACTTTCATATCATCTGCAAACTTGGACATTAAGCCTAATGTACCATCATCAATATAATTTATAAATACAGAAAACAACAATGCACCCAACACTGAACCCTGAGGGACTCCACTAATAACATTATTCCACAAAGAGCAGTGTCCATTGATTACCACTCTCTGTCTTCTCCCACTCAACCATCCCTTTATCCATAGCAGCAATTTGCCTCCAATGCCACAATGCTCCAATTTATGTAGCAACCTTCCATGTGCAACAGTATCAAAAGCTTTTCTAAGATCCAAATATATGATATCAAAGTTATTCTTTGCATCCAGTTCCTTTGCGATTACATCATAGTATCCAATCAAATTAGTCAGACAAGACTTCTCCTTAACAAACCCATGCTGTGTCCGAGCTATAACTGAAGTCTTGTCTAGATGATCCTGCAATTCTTCTTTAACCAGTGCCTCCATTAATTTCCCTGGAATAGAAGTTAAACTACCAGGTCTGTAATTACCTGTGTCTCCCTTTGATCCTCCTTTGTGGATTGGGGTCACATTTGTACATCTCCAGTCCATGAGTACCTCCCCTGAGTCCAAGGAAGCTCTCATAATTATGGCTAAGGGTTTGCTTACTTCCTTTGCTGCCCCCTTTAATATAACAGGATAGATCCCATCCACCCCAGGTGCCCTTCTTGGGTTTATCTTCAACAATTTCTCCTCCACTTTACTCTCAGTTATTACAAGATTATCTAGCTTACTGCCAGAGTTGAATACACCTCTGACATTCCCCTCCCTGAATAACTCCTCGTGTGTGAATGTCGATGCAAAATATTCATTCAGTTTGTTAGCTACCTGAGCAGGATCATTAACAATTGAACCATCGATATCAAGTGGACCAATCTGATTCATCCCCTTCCTTCTAGAGTTTACATAAGTAAAGAATTCTTTGCTGGTTTTTTTTTTTTTTTTTTTTTTTTTTTGCATCCTTTGCCAAAGATTTATTGTAAACTGCCTTTGCCTGCCTAACCTCCTTTGTGACTTCGTTACAGACCAGCTTATATTTATCATAGGCTTCTGTGTCACATGTTAATTTATATGTATCCCATGCATTTTTCTTCTCTGTCACATGTCTAATTTGTTCATCTGACATCCATTTAGACCTAAATCTTGAACAATATTTCTTTGTTGGTGTAAAAAGCCTAGTGGGCTTCCAAGATTAATTCTTTGAATGCTTCCCATTTTGAATTTGCTGTTGGTTCCACCGTATAGAATTTAAATACTGTCTCAGACCACCGTAATCACCTTTACGAAAGCAAAAACCCTTCCCTTTACCCTTGATGGTAGTTATTGAGTAAATCCCACTTCAGCACACTGTGATCACTGCCACTTAGTGGTTCCTTTATCTGCAGATTCTTGATGCATGAAGAATCACTACTGATAATCAGATCAAGAGAATTACTCCCTCTAGTTGCCCTCTGAACATGCTGCTGCTGCTGTAGAAAACAATCATCCAATAAATCCACAAAAGCCTTTCTAGTGTGTGAATGACCAACCCACAAATTCCAGTCAATCTCTGGGAAATTAAAATCCCCCATTATAAGACACTAATTTACTGGCCCACTCTATTTATCTGCACAATTGCTCATTATACTCATCAGATTCATTAGGCCTATAACACACACACCTACTCTCATTTTTCCTTTCCCAGTGTTTATGTCACACCAACCAGACTCAACATTGCATTGTCCACCAACATCAATTGGATGTGCCTCCTTAGATTTTGTGTTTCTTAACTAACAGCATAACCCCTCCTCCCCTCCTGTTTTGTCTATCCTTTCTGTACACATTGTACTCCCCTAATTCCAGTTCTGCACTTCTTATGTCTGTGTGACACCATGTTTCTGATATCCCAACAATATGTGCCTTTGATGTCTTGACTGACACTTCAAGCTCATCGAATTTATTAACTATACTCCTAGCATTGGTGTACATGCAAGTATACATGCACCTGTTTCTACTCTTAGTTACCCTAACACAGCCCATGTATTTACTTGTTCCACTATGGCTCCCAGCAGTCCTGGAAATTCCCATTTCCTTGCTTTCCAGCCTGCTGCTCAATTGCATTTCAATGGAAGTAGTGGAAGAATCACTTTTACATCTGCCAGCGGCTACTGTTAATCTATTGGTCCATGTATCCTCCCAAACTAGCAGGTTTCCGGCCCACCTAACTCTGCCTCAGTAGCATCAGCAAATATTCTTACATCCTTTCTATTTAAGTGTATCCCATCCCTGTAGAAGCAGTCTCTCCTGTTAACAAGCACAGACCAGGCTGAGAAATATTCTACCCTTGAGCCTTGCACAATCTCTCCAGGGCCGAATTGATCGACAAGGCTCTCATCATATACTCCCTCCTATCGTGTCTGGGCAGAATTGCAGACACTTTCAAATTCAACCCTAACTCATGGCTTTTTTTCAGCATTGTCTTGCAAAAAATAAGGTAATATGTTGTCTGTGTATTATTTATTTCAGACTTGTAATAAGGATAGTAATTAGTAGACTTAATTGTTATGACTGTCAAGCCCTTTATAAGTTACCAAGCATATACATATAAATAAATCCAAATATCATTTAATTTTTTAGATTAGCTATGTGTATTAGTAAGTTTTGCACAATATTTTTTGCAGTATTATTTTAACCCCCCCCCCCCCCAGCACACAAATATATCACATGTGCTTGTGCACACATGATCAGAATTAAAAGAAATCAGAAGTTCTATGTCTGCAAGAAGCAGTGTTCTTATTAAGATTTTGTTTGCATTAAATTACATTTCATGACATTTCCTGCAAAACTATTTGCTGTTGAAAATGTTTCGTTCAAAACTATTTGCTGTTGAAAAAGATCTCAATAGGCATAGCTAACTTGTTGATTTTGTATTTTGCTGGAGTACTTTTCAAAAACTTTTATTTCTAGTGTTTATGCTCCATGAAACTTTTCCTCTAGTATGTAAATTGCATACTTTACACTTCCTTTCATTACCATGCAGTCAGTCATTACCTGTGGTCTTGAGTTGATTTTTATTCTTGCAAATAGTGGGTTTAGTGTGCAAGAAAAAAATAGACTAGAAGGTTTTGGGATGTATATTCTAGTACATTTTTCTTATATTTTAAATCCTAAAGAGGAAGTAGCTCTGCATTTTTTTATTTTATGCTGATCTGATATTGGTATGATACTTTTTCATGATGGGGAAAATGAGTTGGTTTTTACCCTTGCAAATAACAGTATTTTCTGTTGCTCTTTTATTACTTACTTCAAATACAAAGAGTAAAGCAAGAATCATGCAAATGAGTTTTGGGGTGTTTTCTAGTACATTTTCCTTGTATTTAAATCCTAAAGAGGAAGTAGCTCTGCATTTTTTAGTTTGTGTTGATCTGATATTGGTATAATAAATTTTCACGATGGGAAAAATTGTTATTTATCTTTGAAATGTAGGAAATATGGTATCAACACAAGCTGTCAAGAAGACAGCAAAGTGAAAATGCTATTTTTTTTTTAATGAAAACCCCAAACATGAGAGGTATTAGAACCTATAGTGTCTCCAAACAGGCATACGAGGTTGGGAAAATTCATGTTGAAAAATTTATGCTTCACACCAACCAGTAGTTAAGTAAAATAAAATATAAGTTTTACTGCAAACTAAAATACATGAACTAGATAAAACTGATAAAAACAGATGTATTTACAATAAATATAAAATGACAGTTAACATATGACTGAAATGGAAGTTAAAATAATAATAAAATATAATAGTAATAAAAGCGCTAAAAACTGTAGCTTTCGGAGACGACAGACTCCTTTCTCAACAGTGTGCTTCTGCTGTACGACAACGTCCTTAAATTGCAGGCTCACGGCACTCGTCACATGGTTCAACAGGAATATGGTTGGAATTTTCCACCTGCGTACTGGAACCTGAAATGGCTCGGGAGCGCGCCAATAAAAACCAATCATCTCGTTCAAGAACGACGGCTTCAAGGAGGATGCATACGGACACCCCTATCCCTGTTGATGGTGTTACCACTAGCCGCCCCGATGGGCAGGCTCTCAAGCCAGTTATGGTCCCAGAACCCATGAGCCCGGTCAGTAATGACCGCAGCTTCAGGGGAGATCTGATGCTGCTTCTCCCAAAAATTCTCCGCCACAGCAGACTTCGCATAATTTGCCATTCTTATAGCACTCATGTGCTCACCCAGACGTTTTCAGGAAATACTTATGAATGAAGGAAGGTTGTTCCAGAAAACGGCAGTTGAATGAATAAACGAAGAAAGATGAAAAGTTGGTTCTGTGAGTTTGAAGTTGGACAGTAAATGGATGTTGGCTGGTGGCGGCAAAGTTCTATATAAACATAGCATTTCTCTTACGCCATTCGAACCTTATTTTCTCATTAACAGATTCTCAGCTATATATTTTTGTATATTTTTTAATCCTTCAATTGAATCTCATTTTCTTGCACATCATCTGAATCAGTTTGGTTTTTTTTTTTAATCACAAAATTTTTTAGCATTTTATTAAATTAAAAATTGTATTTTATTAGCTATATAATTTATCCCATTCTTTGTTGCTTGAATTTGTTTTTCCCCCATTCATTCTTTTATTATGTCTGAACTTGTTCTTTGTTTGGCATTTCTTTCCAAATTTTTTTGCAGGATGAAAAATTACAGAAAAATACAATGGATACAGCGAGCCCAATTTATAGAGGACCTATTGTACAGAGGTCCTATCATTATTTGTTCACATTTTGACTTGCCTATCCATTAGCATCATTACACTCAAACAGTGGCGCCTCCGTAGCCAGGTGGGAAGGAGCAGCAGTGCGTAGCACACGCTTCTTGATTACACCGGGGTTCGAGCCCGTCACCACCAAATACGGAGGATGCGGAAAGGTCAGGGAATGACCCCGCATATCCCCGGAGCAATATGGCCTTAGTTGCTAATGCTCCTAAAAACCAAAATAACAACAAACAACACTCAAACAGTTATACAGTGGCATTCTTTCTGTTTCCCCTTAAAAAAATCCCTGCTGTGATTTATTTGTTCCTGCCTAGATGATCCTACGTTATGACTACCTATAGATTTCCTCACAATTGATCTGCATCTGTGATGTAGCATCTCTGCAGAACCAGTTATATGTGTGTGTTTAGTGACATGTGTTGTTTTGTATGACTGGCCCCTTAGCAACCCATCCAGCAAAAATTACCTGGAAATATACTGATTATCTTCCATCCCTGCCACAAGGGTGCAGGCCATCTGTCATCACACAACTGTAGAACTGGGAAAAAAAGGACAGCCCTATAATAATAATAAAATACTTTTTTCACAAATAATTGTACAAGACGTTATTCCCATTACAGAAAACTAGAAGAATCTAGCAGTCTTACTGGGAATGTGAAATAAAATTGTATATATACAGGCAACCCCCGTATAACACGGTACTTCTACAACACAGTTTTGCTCTAACATGGTTAGAGACTTGTGGCAAACCTAGCATAACACGATATTTTTGAGCTTTTATGTGGGGAAAAAACCCTGCTATTATGTTGGATGTAATTTTTCAACATTTCCATTCTTTTTGGTGAATCCCCACTGTTGACTTGCTAGTTGTTATGCAAGAGGAAAAAAATATTGGGGGCAATCCCCATGTTGGGTTCTCTGCCATTGAGCTTGTGCCTTTTTGAGACCATAAAAAATTGACTTTGAAGCATGCAGTTTGTGACTTTTAAGGTTTTTGTAAGGTTATTTTGGCTTTTATTCAATCATTTATAAATTTTTCCGGATATGCATTACTAAACTTTATTCTTAAGAACCATATTGGAATAATTTATTTGTTGTGAATTAAATTCCAGCCCTAAATTATGCTTAGGAAAGTAAAAAAGCACCACTCAAAAGAAACTTTATTTCTCTAGAATCAAAGATACAAATTTTGGATAGCCTTAAAAAGGGGGAAAGGTATCATATGTCACAAAAAGTTTGAATTTAAATGAAGCAACAATCTGGACCATAAAGAAAAATGAACAGAAAATTAGAACTGCTGTTGCTGCAGGATCTTTCATTCATCCCCGAGCGCCAATAATTGACAAAATGGTAAAAGCACTCAGTATTTAAATTGACGATAGCAGTAAAAAACAATTCCCATTGGACAGCAATGTAATTAAACAAAGGCACTAAAACTTTATAACCATTTAAAATAAAGTGGAGAATTTTCTGTTAACTCAGAGTTTGTTGCCAGTAAAGGTTGGTTTGAGTGATTTAGAAATCACTTCCCGTTACATAACATAAGAATTCAAGGGAAACGTGCATTGGCTGATAATGAGGCTGCCAAGAAGTATGCAGAGGAATTTCAAAAAATTATTGAAGAACACCACACCAAGTTTTCAATGCCAATGAGACATGTATTTGGTGGGGGAAAATGCCCAACAAAATGTTAATTTCAAAATAAAAAGAAAACTGCACCTGGTTTTAAGGCATCAAAAGATCATGTAATGTTACTTATGTGTTGTAACGAATCAAGAGATATATGATAAAACCTATGCTAGTTTATAGATCCTCTAATCCTCGTGCAGTGAAAGGTGTAAATAAAAATGCGTTACTGGTATACAGTCAGTCCTTGTATAACACGTGTTTGCACCACACGAATTCGATCATACACGATTTATAAATAGGAGAATGATATCTGATATAACACAAACCGAATTCGCTTATGCACGATTCGCCTTTGCGTTTACAAGAAATGACAGTTTATTATAAACAAATCTGTTTATAATAAACAGATTTGTTTATTATACTCCTAGCATTAGTGTACAAGCAAGTATACATGCAAATGTTTGTGTTTTTAGTAACACAACCCATGTATTTGCTTATCCTGTGATGATCCCCAGCCGGCCTTGTAATCTCTGATACCTAGCTTTTCGGGCTGCTGAGATATAAAAAAAGTACACAAGAGAACTGTAAATATAAAATAAAAATGAGCAAAAAGAAACCCAAGGCTATACATTATGCTGTAAGGTAGAGGATTAAACCTTAATCACCCCAAGTCCACCCACATGTCAATAACAAAGTGACAAACAAATAATGATATCCAGGTTATCCTGAAGGAAACAAATACAAAGGGACTTGTCCCACTCTGACCTGGGTCTTATTGGAGATCCTCACCTTACAGGAACAAAAGTTGAAAGTCACGTATCCTTTTGTATAGTGCCTCCATAGCCACGTCGGAAGGGGCAGCAGTTCGTAGCACATGCTTCTTGATTAGACCGGGGTTAGGGCCCGTCACCACCAAATACGGAGGATGCGGAAAGGTCAGGGAATGACCACTGCATATCCTGGAGCAATATGGCCTTAGTTGCTAATGCTCTTAAAAACCAAATAATAAACAACAAACAACAATATCCTTCTGTGCTGTTTCTGAGATGGACTGCAAAAAGATGTCACAAAGTACAGCAATAATGTGGAAGGAAAAACCAACTCCACCTGCTAGAAATTTGCATAATAATCCCCAGAAATACACTTCCAGAGGTCACTGGGGTATTTTAGTAGCCACAGTAGTTATTATTGTTAGTAGAGGTATTATTGTAACCATAGCAGTTGTAGTGAAAGAACAAGCTATAACAGCAGATAAAATTTAGTTCCATTCAGTAATTTACACATTTATTTGAATGCAATAATAACACTCCTCAGTAAATAGAAGGAAACTTCATTTATTGAATAAGCATGCAACCTGCAAAATTATGTGAAGTTAATGAAAGAATGGCATAGATTTATTCAGTTTCATTATAACGATGTTTGTCAATATTTTCGAATTAGACAAGTTATTCACAACTTGTGGACTCAATTCAGATTTCAAATTTCATTGCAGGCATATTTTGAATAATCGTTACTAAAATGTATACAGTGAAACTTCCCTTTAACGGACAGCCATGGGGAACGAAAATGTGTCCGTTAGAGAGAAGTGTCCGCTAACAAGAAGTCTGAGGGAGAAAAAAAAAAAAAAAAGAACGAAAGAAAAATCGTTAAACGTTTAATGTAAAATTAAATTAAAATATATACAGATTTTGAACAATATTTTTGTAAATAATATACAATTACATAAACAAGAGACGTATGACGTATAACGTTTAACGTAAAATTAAATTAAATTATATACAGATTTTGCACAATATTTTTGTAAATAATATACATACAATTGTGCTATGCATATTATGACTTTATCTTAAGAAAAATACATACAGTAATCACTTATTTTCTTCTGCACCTTCTTCCGGCTGATAATTTTGTTTTTAACATTTGTTTGGAGTGAAGAAACCATCAAAAGTCCTTCAGTATCTTCTTCAGCGGCGAAAAACATTTTTAAACGATTGATTTGTATGAGCGTTTTTTCTATTTTCATCGGTGGTTCGTCATTAATATGTTCTTCGACAGAATGACCTCCTTCCATTTCTTCATCCTCATGAGGAACTTCTTGAAAAATATCGATGATAATGTCATTGATATCTAGAGCACCATCTTCTGCAGTGAGGTTCGAGTCTATATCTTTGTAGCCAGGGTCACTTGTAGCGGAAGTATCGTACATTATCAATAGATGTTGAAGTTCTTGGTGTTCCACATTGCTGTTCACAACTTCAATTTTTGCATTTGAGAAGCCAGACTTTACAAAATAGTTCACGACAGTTTTTCTAATTGCGTTTGCTGAAGAGGAAATCCATTGAATCGCATCTAGGATGCTGATTTTCTTTGCAAGGTCACTCGCACATGTTACATCGTTCATGTTTGCAATGAGATGTCTTAAAACACGTTTTCTATAGTGAAGTTTAAAATGTTTTATTATCCCTTTATCCAAGGGCTGACACTCTGCAGATGTGTTTGTTAGCAGAAAAACGATTTGAATGTTGGACAATTCAATGTGTGGGTGAGATGCAGCATTATCCATGGAAAGAATAATTTTTCTGTTTTGACGAATCATGTTTTGGTTAAAGTGACTTATCCATTTGCTCATGATATCTCGTGTCATCCACGCTTTTTTATTAGACTTCCAGTCAACATTCAAAAGATTCAACTTTATGCCCTTGAAACAACGAGGAATTTGTGGTTTTCCTATAACAAGAGGTTGTTCAAAGTCTCCCAGCATATTTGTACACAATAGTACAGTCAAGCGTTCCTTAGAAATTTTTCCGCCCTGCCACTTTTCGTTTTTTAGACTCATTGTTTTTTCAGGAAGAGCTTTAAAAAACAACTCTGTTTCGTCACAGTTGTGAATATCCTTAGCTTCAAAATCACGACATAAATCTTCCAATTTGACAGTCCACTCTGTTACAACCCCAGTATCAACAGATCCACCTTCACCACTTACGGTTTTCCAAGAAATTTTATGCCGAGTTTTGAACTTGTCTAGCCATCCCACAGAAGCTTTGAATTCATTTACTCCCATAGATTTCGCAACCTCCAAAGCCTTTTCCCTAATAGTCCCATTAATGGGAATTTTTTTAGCACGTTCGCGACAAAACCACTCATATGTAACATTGTCAATTTGAAGTCCAGCAGTTTTCGGGAATGATTTTTGAACCTGATCATTTCCGTGTTGCCAAAATTGTTTGAGCAGTTCATTTTTTTTCTTTAGGATATCGCCTACCTGCGTCTTCCCGATTTTGAATTTTGCAGTGAGATTGCGAACACTATTTTTTTGCCGATCATACGCATTAAAGAGTTTGACTTTATCTTTTAAAGTTAACTGTTTACGAGAAGACATTGTGCACTTCACATGACACTGAACAAAACTGAAAACTGAAACTGAAAAGATGAAAGGCCGACCATATCCCCTCCCTGCACACACCGAATTCATCAGAAGTTTTACACATGCCTTAAAATTCTTGAAAAAGGGTTTAGAACCACGACGTAAACCTTGATAAAATTCAGAGAATCGGAAATAGGAAATAAACACACGACTGAGGCAATACGTGGAAGAAAAGTTCCTAGAAAAAGGGCCGTGAGCTCGCCTGCTGTCTGTTATGGGGAGATCAAAAAATTAAGTGCTAATCTAAACGAAACAGTGCAGATTGCCTCTCTGCGTCCGTTACAGAGAATGTCCGCTAGACAGAAGCTGAAAACACGTTAAAACCAATGGAGGTGAGTTGGGGAATTTGAAAATGTCCGTTGTAGAGAGATTTCCGTTAACGAGAGGTGTCCGTTAGGAGAAGTTTCACTGTATAAAATATATATTGTTTTTGGAAACAGTAGAAATACATCATATTTCAGACAATACAATATCAAATTAATGAGGATGTACCATAAATCTGAAGTGGACTGCAATCAGTGAGATTTCACTTATTGCATATAAACACTTACAGGAAAGTTTGTGCTATAATAAGTTCACTATCTACATGATATTTTTGCCATATCCCTATACTTTTCTCCCATTAGTCTTTAATATTGAGATTGACAAGGGAAGGCAGTGTTTAACTATATAGATAATGTGAATTAGAGGAGTTGCTCTTCAATTCATTTAGTAAATCTATTTTTTTTTTTTTTTCTAAATTCAGGGAGGATATCATCCCTGGGCTATATTCTTTGCATTCTGATTCTTTCATTCCTCCTCCCCACAATTTGAATTTTGCATTCATTTCCAGAATTTAAAAAAAAAAAAAAAAAAAACTACAAAACAAATTTTGCTTGATGGATAATAGCATGATCATGGCAAACTGTTGATTATAGCCATATTCTAAAATTACCCCTCCCTCCACCACTTTTCCTACAATTCTTTCCATCCCGTTAAAAGAAGGTAAAATATTATCAAATAGGTATGACAATTATCAAATTGTCGTACTGCACATTAGGAAAATTTCACCTTATCACATGAATTATACAAATCAAAAGAGGAATGAAATAAATAACAGTCTCTTTCATTTCTGGCCCAATTCAGTGTCCTTATCACGACATACCTGAAAACAAATGGGATAGCATGGATGACATGAATCTGGTAAGATTTTGGGTTCTGGATTCTGACAGGTTAACCTGTCCAGATTTTTGGGATATTCTGTAATAATAAATGCCCTAGTATAGTTTTTATCTCCTGACAATGATGGTAAAAGCAGCATTGAGGAAAAAGCATCCTGAAAAAATCAAAACATATTATTATTCTTCTTCACGATTGTGATGATGTATTGCCTTTGTAGACTGTAGCACTTTAGATTGGAAACTTCTGAATTATTCACCCCACCTCCCTTCCCTGTGTTCTAAATGTCTCTCCCAAATTATCACCTCTTCTGATCATTAAAGCAATTTTTGTGAGGGCAGAAGTTCAACTGCAACATGGCAGCCACAGGTTTGCATTATAGTTTGCAAACCCATCTTAAAGAAATTTTTGATAAAGGGATGCTGGTACTCATAATAGAATATCAATAGTCCAAGTCTGTACATGTAGAAGGGTATATCAAAATGACTGCATAATACAAAATAAGTGAGATGGTTCATTAACATGATGTGATCAGAATTTGAACTCTGCTTGTACCTCAGGAACTTTTTTAATTATATGAATTCAAATTCTGTTTCTTCACCCTCCCTGTTTGCTTACAAAATAATTAATTTCGCTATACAATTAGTCCCCGACTTACGTAAACCCAAGTTACATACCTTCGGACTTACCTAATTTTTTTTGGTAAAATCGTAATGATACTTTCTGTATAATTTTCAAGAGTGAAGTCGAATTGAGGAACAATAAGCATATGTTTTTATTTTCATTCCCATACAAACTATATTAGATAATAACCTGCTGTGTAACTAGAATCTAGTTAAATAACTAGAGTTAGCATTTCAATTTCTGCTTTAAAAATTCTGAAGAAATATTCAACATGTGTTTTTAGACAGGTGAACTATTTCAAAGCACTTCAGAGAAATCCCCACAATGTTCAACCACATGGACTGTGTCCCATCTACTATTTCTTTGGAGAGTTCACTTTAGCCCAGTGGCTTTCAACCAGGGTGCCGCAACAACATTCTAGGGGTGGCATTAATTTGAGTTTAAGTTACTTAAAGTTATTTATTTTATTTATTTATTTATTTATTTATTATTATTATTTTTTTTTTTTTTGAAATTTATATATTTTCATTATAAAAAGGTGTATGGTATCCATTGTACCGTATCTCTTCAATTTTGTGGTGATCCATTGTACCGTGTCTTTTTAATTTTGTGGTGATCTATAATTGATGTTTATTTACGACCTTTATATAAAGAATAAAATTATTATATAATTATTGTATAAGTATGTGTAATTTGTATTATGAATTCTAATTTTGTTTATAATTATATTATTATAATAACTATCATATAACATGTATTTTTTTAATATTTATATATATAAAATATCAAAATATAGTATGTATACAGTCAGTTCTGCTATTACTTGCATTTTGGCAATGCGAATTTGCTCCAATGCGACTGACATATTAGGGAACAATACAGGTATAACATGATTTTTGCATTAGCTCATGTGCGATTTCGTCTGCAAGTAACACCAGGTGAATGTAAAACCTGGCACCAAGCTGAACACAGCTACCTGCTCAGCAATATATACAAGTTTATGAAGCTTAAAAAATGGCAAATGTGTGACAGCTTTATTTCCCATTTTCTGTAGTTGTATTGGTTGGAGACACACTGTTGTCATTCACTGTACAGGTAGTTCTCGACTTTACAAGTTAATTCGTTCGTAGCGTGCGCTCATAAAGCGGGAAATAAATCCCATAAACATAATGTTAAAAAAGGGGTTACGTTCTCAACAATGAAATTAGTTAGTTAATTAGTTTATCTTTAAACAGTGATTGATTTATCCAAAGAAATTAAAACATAGCCTGTAAAATCAAGCAAATTATAATAATAAAGAAATTATTTATGACTTACAAATTTTAAAGGATGTTTATTCTTCAACTAAATGAACACTCATTGATCACTTATTATTGGCTCGGTACTTGTTGGTTTGTTGCACAAGGCGTTCCGTTAAAAATGCATAAGCATTTTTAACGGAACGCACAAATTGCAACTAACACGATTTGTGCTGAGTAACAAATTTACAAAGCTTAAAAAAAAGGAACGAAGAGAAGATTTTGAAAATTTATATATGTTTTTTTACGATTGAAGATTTCAGTAAAGGGGAAACACATTTCACCATAATAACAAAAAAATCACACAATCCCAACTATCGGTATTTTCGCAAATGCAATAACATCGAGTTTACTACCGGTTTATAATTGCAAATTGTTTTTATTGTTTTATGGTCGTGACCTCCAGAAATGTGCTTTAGTAAAATGTCACAAAGGCATTCAAAATTGGTTCTTATAACGGAACATATGATAATGATGAAAGTGTAATATATTTTAGTGATTTGAATTGGTAGCTAATACAATTTGCACTATAAAAATGACCTTGTAGAGCAGTGGTTTTCAACCTCTTTTTAATAACGGCAACCCGTTTTAATATTATATACAGGTGACCCCCGCTTAACGCTGATAATTCGTTCCAGAAAAACAGAGCGCTAAGTGAATCCGCACTAAGCGAGCGCCGCATTCCCATAAGGTAACATATGTATTTGTGAGTTGCGGTCGGTGCCATAGGATATTTCCTAATCAATAATAAATGGTAGTGAAAAGATGCACAAATGTCGGTCAAAATATTCAAATATTTGTACATATAAAATATTCTGCATTGCATACGTATATAATTATGTGGTAACTACTTATGTATCAAAATTAAACTTAAAATTCCAATTAAAATCATGAATTTAATTGATCTAAATTGATTGAATTGATGAATTTAATCATGAAAAATGTGTCGATTTTGGGTTGAACTTTGGCCCTCTTCCAAATAAACTAAAAGGGGTATTAATTTTAAATCCCCCGCAGCGTTACCACCCCACAATAAAGTCACCCGATCCTTCACCGCTTTAAAACCTGGCATGTTTTTTTCTTCTTTCAATATGAAACTTGTTGAGAAGTATAACACACAATACCCCTCTTCAATAATTTTAACAAGTTCCTTGATCTGCACTTGTGGCTTCTCCCTAGATTTAAATCTGTTCAACCAGCCCTTACCAGTTTTAAATGGTTCCACATTTTTTTTTTTTTTTTTTTTTAGGTGAGTTTTCTTCAGATCATCATATTGGCTAATCTCTCTCTCTCGCTTATAATATTTAACTTAACTGAATTCTGCATTGGATATTATCTTCAATAAAATTAGTTAAAGTCTTTCCATTTCAATCCTAATAGTCGGCTAGCCCTAGTTGCTTGCAGTGGAACAGCTATCTTTCCCACTGCTAAAATTAATTTTTTATTTTTTTTATATAATTGTTCTTACAGTTAAACTTGCAAGTCGTAAATTATGGCACACATCCGCTTGTCGTTGACCGGAATCAATTTGCTTCAAAATGTTTAATTTAATTTTCAAATTCAGTCTTTTTCTTACATTTGTTGTCTTCGTACTGCGTCCAGACGTTGTTGCTTTTTCATTCTTATCCGCCATTATTAACTATTCGAAAATGTAACTGCATTGGTTGCATTAAGTATGATACAATGTTCGAGTAAACTGTCCCTTACACACGACGTCTACTGTACTGAGTGATGATTAGTCTTTGGATAAATGCATATAACGCAAATATCACAAGCAATATACTTGATAATTTTTTAAAATGTTGATCTCGGAACTACATAACAAGTCACTGTACTGCATTAAATTAACGTACGAGAAAATTTCACTGAGCGTGGGAAACATTTTAATGCTGTTTTGCTATTCATTTTCAAGCTATTGACTCCATCAAATGAAATGATTTCGTTAAAATATGCCAAAAATGCAATCTGTAAAAGAGCATTATACTGATCTGTGACAGCGTTATAGTCAGATAGGGGTTATACTATAAGAACAGTGTTATAGCGAATCAGCATAAAGCGATCCGCGTTATAACGGTGGCCTGCTGTATATATATATATATATATATATATATATATATATATATAATATTAAATATATAAATGTTATATGATATTTATTACAATAATATAATTATAAAAATTACATTTCATAATACAAATTATATATGTACAGTATATAATTTTATTCTTTATATAGAGGTACTAAGTAAACAACAATTATAGATGACCACAAAATTAAAAAGATACTGTACACCTTTTTATAATGAAATAAACATATAAATATATAAATTAAAAAATAATAATAAGTTTAAGTAACTTAAACCTAAATTATGTGGCACCCCTGGAATGTTGTTGCAGCACCCTGGTTGAAAACCACTGTTGTAGAAAGTTATATAGCGAAAATGTCAACTTCCAAGGTCATGGAACGATTACCAAAAAACAATGTGTTATTGTGTTCACATTACGATATTTTCACGATACGATGGTGTCTTTGGAACAGATTAATATCGTAAAGCTGGGTACACTGTATTGTATAGCTACACGCGTGGTTTGAAATGCAGTATTTATGAATGTTTAACATTGATTTTTTTTTTTCAATTAATGTTCATGTTTTCAATTTTGTTGATACTTGATACTTTGGGGGGGGGGACTTAAATCTGGCAACTCGTAAAGCGGGAACTGCCTGTATTCACAGGATCTTGTAGGCCATGTCATGTTTTCAGAAGCTCACATTTTTCAGTTCGAACAGAAATTTCGTGAGGCTTGAGAAGAGGAGTACATTTCTGGAGGTCACTACCATAAAACAATAAAACAGTTGGCAGTTCCCAGTTTATTGGGCTTTTCTGTTAGTGCAACCTAATTATAAATGGGTAGTAAATTTGATCTTATTGCATTTGCGATAATACCGATAGCTGGACTGTGGGTTTTTACTTTATTATGGTGAAATGTGTTTCCCCTTTCATGAAATCTTCGATCATATAAAAAACATAAATAAATTTTCAGAATCTTCTCTTCGTTCCTATTTTTTAAGCTTCCTATTTTTAATGTGTTACTGCGTATCTCACTTGTGCAATTTGTGCATGCCGTGCTCGTTGTTATTGATTGCTTATCTTTTTTACTGTTTTAAATTTTACAATCCCAAAAAAAAAGTCAGTGAACAGAAATATTAATTAGTATGTATATATTACAGTACTATATTTACAGTAATATTTATTTATTTATTAGAAATTTAAGATGTTTAAACCTGTGTTAGCAATTTTATTGGGTTTCTTACTTTTTTTAGTGTTTTACTGACCACACTGAACATGTTTTTTTTTTTTTTTTTTTTAATGCTCTGCCTCTCTCCCTGTTTTTCCCATAAGCCCTGTTGTTTTTAATGTGCAAAATGCCATAACCCGGAGATTTTTAGGAACACGTACTGCATTATAGCAGAACTGATTATATATATATATATATATATATATACACTGAGTGACCACTGAATTATGACCACCCCTATGAAAACTGAATGCGGCCCGTTGACCACGTGAGGTACGAGAGTGCGGAATTAGTTAACTTACGTAGCACAGATAAGGTGTCATTGGTTCAGTAGGTAGTAAAATTCCCAGCATGGTGGGTAAAAGGAAGGATTTATCGGACTTTGGGAAATCGAGGCAGGCACCAGCTCGTCAAGCACCCACAATCTGACCTTTAACTACGGCAGCTCTCGAACACCCCACCAGTTCAGCTGTTTGAAAAAGTGTACCAGGACTGGAGTCAAAATAGTCAAACAACGACCCGATGGCAAAACTGCAAAGGTCAGCGAAAGGTTGATGTTAAAGGTGAGTGCCGGATCCGACGACTTGAACAGGCGCGGCACTATTGAAGAGTTGACTACCCAATATAACATGGTCAACCCAGAACAATATCTAGCATGACCATGCGTCGCACATATGCGCTATACCAGCAGATGACCCATACGGCATCCTCTCCTAACCAAGGTTCATCAGCATAAAAGACTCGCCTGGTGCAAAAAGCATGCAAGTTGGACATTAGAAGACTGGAAGAAGGTGTGCTGGTCGGATGAGTCACGTTATTTACTCCGCAACGTGGATGTTCATGTACGGATTTGGCGTCAACAACACAAGGCACTTGATCCATCATGCATTGTATCAAAAGTGCAGGCCAGTGGAGGCGGTTGTATGGTGTGGGGCATGTCTCACTGGCAGGAACTTGGACCCCTGGTGCATGTGGAACAACGTATCAGTGGTCTCCGCTATCGTTAACTGCTTGCTGACCATGTACACCCTGCTATTTTACACCTTTTCCCGATTGGAGATGGTGTCTTCCAAGACGACAGTGTGCTGAGCCGTCGGGCACTTGTTGTAGGAATGGTTTGAGGAACACAGTTCTGACTTCCAACATATCAATTGGCCTCTGAACTCCACCGATATCAATCCTAGAACACTTTTGGGACACTATGGAAAGGCATATCAGGCATCTGGATACACCGATCACCTCCATACCTGCATTACTGACAGCATTACCCACAGCTTGGTTGGCCATACCTCCTGAACACTCCTGACAGGAGGTATGGCCAACCAAGCTGTGGGTAATGGTTGGCCATACCTCCTGAACACTCATTGACATCTTGTTGAATCAATGCCAGGTTGGATAGCTGCTGTACTGGTGACAAAAGGAGGACCTACGAAGTATTAGGTAGTTGGTCATAATTCAGTGATCACTCAGTGTGTGTGTGTGTGTGTGTGTGTGTGTGTAAAGATAAAGATGCAATGAAATTACAAAAGGCTTATAAAACCAGAGAGAGAGCTATAAGAGTTTATGCAAAATTTATAAAATGTTTGTAAGACAGGTTATAGATCCGAGAACTATGGTTAACGCAGAAAGGACCAGCAACCATAATGAATAATAGACAGAAAGGTAAAAATCAATATATTTGTGTATATGGTTGGGGAGTTGGGCTATAAGGTGTAGTAATCATGGAAGGATAGGGAGAACCTATAAGTAAAAAATCCATTTACCTGAAATAAAAATAAAGTGCAATTAATAATTGTAAGAACCAAAAGCTGTGGGTCCTAGGACTTTAACTACTTCATCAAAAGGGTCAACAACGAAAATCATAGGAGCCACAACAATAGTCCAGGTCTCTGTTTCTGTTATGATGTATAGGTAAACAGTATACGTATACATCACAGAGACCAGAAGGAAGGAAAAAAAATAATAATGAAAAATAAAATCCTGTAGAAAGAGAAGCATGAAATTTAAACTCAAAAATATCTAAGAGATGGGGCAAAAAACAAGAAAACTTACTGTATGTATGGACTAGAATACGTTGTTGGCAATGTTGATTGAAGGAGAACCGAGTGTTCACTTGTGGTGTATATATGTGTCAATTGAAGTTGCCCCATGTGGTGAGGGGGCGGTGTGAAATCGTAACCCTGAACTGTACCCGTGTGACGGGGAAGTGAGCAATTAAACAGATGAGGCAAAAAGCCAGCAGAGGGAGAAACAAAATCTAACAAAGTAGTGTGGAAAATACACTAAACTTTGTAATAGAAGAAACAAGTAGCGATAGTAGACAATTAACATCTCAATATTGCTTTCGGCCAGCCTAATTGCTCACGAGAAATAAATAAAATGTAGTAAAGAGAACAGCAGAAAGTAATTGAAATGAAGGTGAATAAAGTAGTGCTCGGGTAGTCCGGGGTTGCAAGCCTGTACCACAGATGGCCCCTGGATGGATGACTGGACAATTGCAATGTTGTCTGAAAATAGGCTGATGCTATTGCATATTGTAGCAATTCTTATACATTGGGAAAGAATTATGTTTGCGTGAACTTTTTTAGAAATGTTAAAGTGCCAATGGGTAAGACTTGACTACCTTGAAGCTAAAGGCTTCTCTTTTGTTGTATATGTTGATAGTAGCATGAGCACCCTACCCTGGATGGATGACTGGACAATTGCAATGTTGTCTGAAAATAGGCTGATGCTATTGCATATTGTAGCAATTCTTATACATTGGGAAAGAATTATGTTTGCGTGAACTTTTTTAGAAATGTTAAAGTGCCAATGGGTAAGACTTGACTACCTTGAAGCTAAAAGCTTCTCTTTTGTTGTATTTGTTGATAGTAGCATGAGGGCTGTCAATTTTTATATCTAGGTCTAGGTAGTTGTCTGAAAGGTCATTATTATTTGTTTTATCCAGGGTCAGTTCTGTGGGGTAAAAACCAGCAAAGTCCTGTTTAAAAGTTGGGTAGTTAAAAATTATCAAGTCATCAATGTATTTATAAAGCTGTATGTCTGAAGGCAGGGCTGTCTCGGCCCAGTAACAGTATAGGTCAGCTAAGATGCAGCTAGCAGGGCTACCCATTGGTGGTACCTATTGTTTGTAAGTAGATAGATTTACTGTCAAAATGTAATTGTTAGAAACACAGATTAATTAGGTTATTCCAAAAGACAGACTTACAACCAACAATATCTAAGTGGTTGTTGTAAATTGTATTTAGCATGGATTTTAAGTTAGTTTGGTTTATGCTGGTGAATAGGCTGTTGAAGTCAAATGTTTGCACATGCCCAACTCCCCTACCATATACACAAATATATTGATTTTTATGTTTTTGTCTATATTTGTATAGATATATATATATATATATATACACATACATACATACACACACAGAGAGAGAATCGGATTATTAAAAGATCAAAAGCCACTGTGTTAGGTATTTCTTTTGGTGCTGTGAAAAAATTAGTGAGACACTAATGGCACTGTGAACCAAGAAAATTTGGGAACCTCTACTCTAGCCCTTTTGTGTTATCGATGGAATATGCAATGCTTCAAGAGCCTGGAATGATGTGAAAACTTGTCATATGATTAACTACCCTGCCGACCTTTGTATCATCCACAAAGTTACATTAAGTCTGATTGCCTTCATCAATAACATTAATAATTATTGGAAACAACAATGGGCCCAGCACTTATCCCTGAGGGACTCCACTAATAACATTAGCCCATGAAGAGCAGTAACCATTGATAACCACTTTGTCCTCCGACTCAATCATCCATATGAGCGGAGCTTGGAAAAATCTTTTAAAAAATTCCAAGCTTAACAAAAAAGCTTCAACAAAGATAAGCTGATATCTTCTGTTTCCAAAGAAATTGTAAACTTAGCCCAGGATTTGCAGCTGGTCCTGGACGACAAAGGTGTAGACGAGCTTGTGAATGAACGAGGTGAAGATTTAACAACAGGAGACATAGCCCAGTTGAATGTGCAAAGAGTTGAGGAGTAAGAGAGCTGATGAATCTGTTGAGGAATCGGAACAATCCAAGATGCAGTTCAAATTAAAGGAAATGGCAGAAGTGTTTCGTAAAATTCAGGAAGGTCTCTCTATGTTTGATGGACTGGATGAAAAGACCGAACTTTTCTTGAAAATAGGAAAGTTCAAGATTGCTTATCGCGAAATAGATGAAGAGAAAAAAAAAAGCATACGAAACAGATGATGGTCGAAGAGTTCATATCACGTACTACCTCCTTGACCTCTACTCAGCCTACAACACCCTGTGATTAATGTCTTATTAATGCTTCAGGTTTGTTTTAAGTTACCTTCAGTTCTTCACCTGAAGTGTACAGAATTTGATTTATTGTGTGGTTTAGACCAATTTTCTTAATATGTTCACTTTGGTTTTTATACACAGCATACAAAATACATATCAGTTTTTGCAGTGCAATAACATGCGTTTTTATTTCCTTTTGTGTTTTCTTTTCTTTTGTGCCACTCCGGCTACTTCACCGCTGTCCCCAGATAAAAATTTTTAATTGTTATAGGATATATAACTATTTTTCTTCATTCTTCTGAGGATATTATATGTTTTTTGTAATTTTGGCATTATCAAGGATATAGTGGCAATATGTTATTAGCCATTCCTGAGTTATGTGAAAATCGACTTATGTAAGAAGTCCTGTAACATATCTCTTGCGTACATTGGAGACAGACTGTACATGATTGATACTGGAGGATTATAATTTTATTTTGTCAAATGTAGGTCATTAACTCTCTTATACAGCAGTCCTTCCTTGTAGAAAATAAATTAAGCATTGCCTCCCATAATTTTTTTGAAAATTGGAAATGTTTAATGCACACATACATAACTTTATTAATATTTAATAAAATCATTGTACATAATAAGTGTTTTTCAAAACTTTTAAAATTATACCCGTATAAGTTTATCATGTTTTTTCATCCGTCATTTCTAAGGTACTCATTGACAATTTGGGACAGACTGTAGCATCACTGTTGCAACCACAGATTCAGGTGGTGTGTAGGGATGTTTTCCAAGCAAGTGTTGTTCCAGCTTTTGAAAAATCCTGTCAAAATCTCTTCCTGCAGCTCAATGATGCTTTTCAGAGAGGAACAGCTGAATGTAAGTAGCATGTTGTCAATCCAGATTTTGTAATAAATGGAACTAATATTTTACTTATTAATATTTTTGCATAAACTTGGCAAAATACAGCTTCAGCTGATATCGTAGAATGCTTTAAAAATGTGACATTAACAGAAACAGTGTTTAATTGAAATGGTTTTTCCCCATAGACTTCTATTTCCCAACAGGGTGCTACACTTAATCCATGAGCACTCTGAAAATTTTGCTAGGTCACTTCTTTTTATTTACAAGCAGAGATTAATGAAAGATTGGTAATAGAAACTATTTTAAAACCCCCAGTACATCTTCATACATATGCATATGCCTTGATATACTTGAAAGTTTCAATCACCGTCATTTTTATATGCACTCACCTTTTTACCCAGAAAAATTTCAAATATCTCTGCCTGAACATTTTTACACTAAAGGGTAAACATGAAAAAAAAATATATATATATTGTTAACAACTTCTATAGACAGTGTGGTAAATTGTTTTTAGTTTGGTCACTGGCATTGTGAGCTCATGAAATTTGGTTAGCCTTTGTTATAATTATGAGGGTTTTTACTTAATTGACATAAATTATAGTAAGGGAATAGTAGCACCTTAATCACTTAACTAAGCTTATTTTAGTATTTATCTAAATATTTAAGCTCAGTATACAGGGTGGTGCAAAATAAGCTGAACAGTTTGTTTTCTCTGTAACTTTAGAACAAAATGTAATTAATGAACTATCTAAACGGTGAAAGAAAGCTTTATTTTTGGAAATTTTTGGCATCATATGTGAAAAATAATATCGGCCAAATGACTACCCCCTTCTTGTTCGCAAACATGTGCTCTTCTCACAGCGTTTTCCATGGCATTTCTCAGAGTTTCACGAGATATTACAGCTGTCTCATGCCAGATGTTCTCTTTTAGGCCCTCTATGGTTTGAGTACTATTGGCATACACTTTATCCTTGGATAGCCCCAAAGAAAAAAAAAAAGTCTGAGGCAGCCAAATCCGGTGAGCGAGGTGGCCATTTCACATCACCATTTTTTGAAATAATTCAATTGGGAAAATGCTGCTTAGGAGGTCCATTGTAGCTCAAGCGGTATGAGCCTTGCCGCCATCTTGTTGGAACCACATATTGTGGTCTTCTGGTAGCTGTGACATCAAAATATTTTCAACCATTGTCCTATATCGCTCACCATTGACTCATTTAAGACCCAACCAAGCTACTACCCAAGCCGAAGCTTGTAGCTATGGCCCAGTATGTATTATTCTTTGCTGTGATAAAAACCTCAATTTATATAAAATAAACACAACTCAGCTCAAGGAGGAGCACATTCGCCTCTTAGCCCTGATCCTAATGGATACGGTATTGGAGGCACATCGTAGCCTCCCACCTATCCCAGTGGACCGGTTTCCATCTCTGCCACTGGAAGGTGGGTTCTACTATCTAGCAAGCACTTCCTCCTCCTAAATACAGAATATACAAAATTATTTAAATCAGTAAATAGGCACTTCTCTGTAAACAAGGTCCATAGACTACTTTGTTCCACTTCACCCACAGACTTCTCTCACTCCATTCTCAAATCAGCATAAACATCACATTGAAACATTACATGTTCTGATGTTTCCTCAACTTCTCCACATACCCCATCAATTCTCAACCCAAGCTCACATAACCTGCTTGCAAGTCTGTGTCCAGTCAACAGAAACGACATATACAATCTAACTTGTTGCCAGAGATTAACCATTAGGCCACTGGAATTTTACTTTATGAACAGGTTTTGGTGCATTATAGCCTTAGTTGCTAATGCACCAATAAAACCCAACCAACTAACCAGCCAGAGATTAACCCTGTTATTCAAAATTTCTACATTAGGCAAAAACTTATATGTTACTCATCCTCTAACAGATTCTTGCCATCTTATTTGCCATACTTTTTCAAATTCATTTAAAAAAGTATGTGGATGTTAAGAATACTCATTCTTAACATCCACTCTTCCATATGTCCTCTCCATCTCTGAACACATCTCAATTCCTAAAATAGTCATTCTCAAATTCCTTCTTGTACAGTACATCATTGCAAACATTGCCACTTGCAAATCTGCTGGCATTTTTGCAGCAATTACTTGGAGTGCCTCAGTCGAAACAGTCCTACATGCACGAGTTATACACAGGAGAGCAAACCTCTGAGTTCGCTCTCCTGAACAAATACTTTCTCATAACAGACGTTTCAATTCTACGAATCCAAGCTATAGAGGCATAAGTTACAATGGGGACTTAAGGCAATCATAAAGCATATTCAATGGTTGACCCTTAACTCCCCAGTTGACCCTCACAACCCTTCTCAGCTTGGAATATAGTACTTATATCCTTTTCTTTAGATACTTCATATGACCACAAAACTCATACGTTCCCTTATGTAAACTCCCAAATACTTAATCATAGGGCGCCTCCATAGCCAGGTGGGCAGGAGCAGTAGTGCGTATCACACTCTTCTTGATTAGACCGGGGTTCGAGCCCATGACCACCAAATACAGAGGATGCGGAAAGGTCAGGGAATGACCACCGCATATCACCAAAGCAATATGGCCTCAGTTGCTAATGCTCCTAAAAACCAAATAATGACAACAACTTAATCATAGTCTGATATTTCAAAGAGACATCACCATATCGCACCAGAGGACTTCGATTCATGCTGAGGTGTCCTTTCAACAGCATTTGCACACTCTTTGTCTTTGAAATTTGCAACTTGTACATTTGAGCCCATTCAATTAGGTCTCCCAAAATCTCACTTGCTCTATTCTCAGTTTGAGACCTTGCATCTCCATCCACTAATATCAGCAGGTCATCAGCATAGTCTATGGTATTAATACCTACTAAATGCCTATTCGAGAAATCGTCCAGCACAATGCCCCAAGCGTGCGGACCAACAACCGAGCCCTGTGGGCATCCTCTACTTATCTCTACTCACTTCAGTATAAGATGTCCTCACAAAAATCCTTCTTCTACTAAAATACTGTTTAAAAATTGAATAGAGATTATCTGAACATTGCATCTTTCTTTCATACAGGATTCCCTCCCACGTAACATATTGAAGGCCCCATGAAAGTCTATAAACAGAGCTATGACATACCTACACTCATACTCTTGTACATGTCTTGTCATACGATAAATGGCATCTTCAGTAGAGTGCCCGCTTTTGTAGTCATACTGGCTACTTGCTCGTACTATTATATTTAATCATTAATCAGCTGATCAACAGCCTTTCATAAGTCTTTGCCATTATTGACAGCAGAGCAATTGGCCAGTATGACCCTGGCTCACTCAGCTCTTTTCCCATACTCTTTATTATGAGCCTCAAATCTGCTACCTTCCATGCACGTGGGAAGACTGCCTCAAACATTTATTATACATATCTATTATAATTCTTGACCTTATGTTATATGCCCTCTTCAATCAAATCAAGGCCCGGTGCCCTACCATTCGCAGCCTGCAACATTGCGCTTATTACCTCCTAACTGGTAAAATCATTTTCAACATGATTTGCAAAATATATTGCATTTTCTCAAATAATATCCATTTGCTCTTCCAACATATCTTCTTCACTGATATCAGGGAACAATTCATCCAGGATCATATCTGTGGTTTCATGCCAATTTAAAGCAGTAATCTCTCTATTTCTCACTTAGGAATGTACAATTTACATTCCTAAAATAATATTTATCAGTAATAACCTCAAACAAGGATCCCTTGATCCACGAACCTGAACAAAATTTCTGCATGAGGCTTGTTTAGCATTACATTACATAATCTTTCCTCACATCTTTATACAATCTCAAATATATAACCAACAAATGAGCATCTCCAACTCTTCTATAATATTGAAATTTATGTCTTACACGTCTCAGTTTATTTCCCTTATTACTTAATTCAATTCCCCACCAAGGAACAGGACCTTGTCCTCAATTTTAATTTTTTCATACTAATCTTAGATACATTATACAAAATTTTCTCCAACATACTAACATGTTCTATGGGTGACAACCTATCCCAATTTACTTCATTCACTTGGATATTAAAAGCCATATCAAAACTAGCCCAATTAGCCATACACAGAGAATCTCTCCAGTTCTCTCACACATTTCAAACCATATTTAAAAAGTGATCACATTGTGATCACTAGTGGTACATTGATCCTCACTCGGAGGACAATACATTGAGACAAAGTACAGGCTCCCAAATGATCCAAATCTCACTACATATCACATTTTCAGTAGATATATTCTGAATCTTAGTGACTACCAAATCACCATTCCTTATTATTATAGCCACTTTCAGATATTTCCCATGAGATAGTACTCGATAACTTCAAGGATACCCTCTCACATATCCTTGTCACTCATAGGGCTCCTGCACTAGTGCCAAATCAATATTTAGAGCCTCCATTTGACAGTTTAACTTTGCAGTGACTCCTCTAGCTCATTGTGCATTCAATTGGATAACTTTTATAGAACTAGCCATAACTAATCCTACTTTTGTACATCTCTAAGGCCCTTACATACTCTGGACATTTCTTATCTACTGCAGAATGAGTCACCTTCTTTCTACTTCTACAGTTCCACACACTGTATCCTCATTCCTGTGCACACAATCCTTATAAGTGTGACCACCTCTCGCACAGTGACCACAAATAGTCTCTTTTACAGAACTTAGCTATATGCCCAAAATTCAGAAAATTATAGCATTGTGTCACTGGAAAAATCTCTCTGTACTTATATGCTACCCAATTGGCATATAGTCTATTTCTTTCTTTTAATACATTCCATACTTTTGGCTTTACCTCTACCACCCAATTCACTAACTCACCTTTTTTATTTTTATTTATAGAAACAATCTCAATGTGGTGCATTGTTACACCACAGTCCTTACAATTCCTTAACCATATCTGATCCATAAAATCAGATTGATTCACATCATTTTCCACGTCATATACCATAATCTTCGGAAAGATCACTCTTGGTATGGAAAATTTTAGTCCAATTTCCTGTATTTTTGAACAACCCTTCAACTTCAGAACATCATTGTCTCCACCAGCCTCAACCAACACAACACAATCCCTAATAATCCTAACGTTTTTTATCTTTACACTATCAAGGAGTGACCTTACTTCCTTTAACCTCAGTCTTGACCTGTTCACTACTTTTAAATCTTTCATTCACTGCTTTTATTATCCCAATCTTTGAAGAATCCTCCACCTTCTTAGGTATTCCTGCACTACACTAGCATATGTCTTACTATTTTTCACATTTTTCAACTTCTCTTTTAACAACAAATTCTCTGTAAAGACATCAATGGCCTTAGTTTCTAATGTATCCCAAAAATCCATAATTATTCTCATCGAAGTAGTTGGCACTTTACTTTCAACATCAAAAAGATCTCAAATTAGTCTTAGCTTTATTTCCACATTTATCTCTTCTCGCTCATCGTCAGTCACATCCAAGGTTGCCTCCATCACTTCACACTCAAAAGCCTCTTCTTCCTCGGTAGAACTCATTAGCATAATATAAAACTATAGGTACTGTTTACACTAAAAATCCCTGCTCGACAGTTAGCAGCGATCAACTATTTACAATTCAAGCAGCTCAACTCAAATCAACTAGTTTAGGGATCGAGGGTGTCTTCATAGCAGGCCCCAAATGTATATTTAAAAGGCTCAGGAAATCTATCCAAAACAATTAAAAACTCCACCCTCAAGTTTAACGGAGATGGTCCCAGAAGCTAGGACAAGAATTAACTCAAAATTCCTCTAACTATCAACTTTTTTTGCCCATTTAGCCAGCCGGGGTCACCCCCAACTGCCCACCCCAGACTTTGTGGAAGTAGGGCAGCTAGTCAAGCAAAAAAACAACACAGCAAAGGAAAAAAAGTGAACAATAACAATTTTAATTCTCTTGCACAACTAGCCTGTTCACATATTGTCTATATGCTAATTGCGTTAGAACTACTGACCGGTTCTTTTCCAAGAACATTGTGACTATTTCGGATTGCTGAGCAATTGTGTACCTCTCCATAATTAAATTCTCCGAGGGTGAAATAATTATATTCTCCAAAAACCTTCCCATTTCACCCATCTGTAAGATAAACACAAAAAATTACAAACCAAAAAGAACTAAAAAAAGTTAGGATTTTTTAAAATCGTCAGCTTATTTTGCACTACCCTGTACATATGACCCTTACTATGAGCTATCTATCCAAATTACAATTAAAAAATGAGCTATCCTACATAGGATAGCTCATTTTTTAATTTATCTGAATATTTAAATTGTTGTTATTGGTTCTATAATTTTTATTTAGGGTTTTATTCTATTTATTTATTTTTTATACTTAACTAATTATAGTAAAAAATTAGTTTGTCTAAGTATTTAATATACACGTAACTGTTACTACTTGTAATTAGCATTAGTAGAAGCATATGGTGCAAGGAAGCAAGCTTATACGGCATCAGCCAAAAAAAAAAAACCCATTTCACCCATCCATTCACTCCAAAAGTATATTTAGTTCTGCCTTGAATTTATTTAAGCTGTAACTTCCACAACAACAGATGGAATTTTGTTCCAGCAATCAACCACCCGCTGGCTAAAGGCAAATTTTTGCACATCTATAACTGTCTTTTCTCAATTTGAATTTGACCCTTCAGGTGTGAAATCTGAACAAGGGGAAGAATTCCATCAGAATTCAGCTTGCTCAAACTATTCAAGGTTTCATACATCTGAATCAGATCACCTTGCAGGTCCTAGCCTCCAGACGCTGCAATTTGCAGAACTTAAGCCTTCTTAGTAAGAGCAACCCTTTGTTCCACTCACCAGTCTCGTTGCTCTTCTCTGTACTCGTTCCAGAAGCTCTATATCTTCCTAAAATGAAGCCTCCAGACCTGCATGCAGTATCCAAGGTGTGGCCTGACTATTGCCTTATACAAGGGGATAATCGCCTCCTTATCCCTGCTAGCAAAATTCGTATATATCATTGACAAGACCCCAAAGCTACTCTTGCAGCCTGTCTGCACTGTCATAAAACTTCATATCTGATTGCACAGTTACCCCCAGGTCTATTTCATTCTCCACTTCCCTTAGTGTAGTTTCGCACAGTTGATATGTTATTCTGTTGTTACCGCTAATTATATGCAGTACCTTGCATTTGTCGATGTTAAACTTCAGTTGCCACCTCTCAGCCCATCTGCCCAAATTTTCTAGATCCTGTTGCTGTAGCATACTGTCATTAACAACCCTGCCAACTTTGTATCTTCTGCAAACTTGGACATTAAGCCTGATTAAACCTTCAGTCAGTATCATTGATAAATATAACAAACAGCAATTAGCCCAATACTGAACCCTGAGGAACTCCACTAATAACATAAGTTCACACAAAGAGCAGTGTCCATTGATTACCACACTCTATTTTGTTCCACTCAACTAGCAGCAACTTGCCCTTAATGCCATACTGCTCCAGTTTGTACAGTAGTCTTCCATATGCAACAGTATCAAAAGCTTTTCTAAAATCCAAGTATATGATATCAGTTATTTTTTCCATCTCGTTCCTTTGTGACTGCATCGTAGTATCCAATCAAATTGGTCAGGCAAGACTTTTCCTTAAGAAACCCATGCTGTCTGAATTATTACTGCAGTCTTATCTAAATGATCCTGCAATGCTTCTTTAACCAGCGACTCCATTATTTACCATGGAACAGAAGTTTCACTAACATGTCTGTAATATTCCCATGTCACCCTTAGATTCCCCTTTGTGAATTGGGGTAACATTTACATATCTCCAGTCCATGAGGAGCTTCCCTGAAACCAAGCTTGCTCTCATAATCATGGCTGAGGGATTGTTTATTTCCTTTGCTGCCCCCTTTAATATAACTGGGTAGATCCCATCCACCCCAGGTGCCTTTCTTATGTTTAACTTCAACAATTTCTCCTCCACTTTGCTCTTAGCTATTACAAAATCATTTAGCTCCCTTTTACAGTTTGACAAGCGTCCGTCCTCCACTTCCCTACAGAATTCCTCATGTGTGAATGTAGATGCAAAATATTCATATATTCGTTCAGTTTGTCAGCTACCTAAGCAGAATCATCAACAGTCGAACCATCAATATCAAGTGGACCAATCTGATACCTCCCTTTTAGAGCTTGCATAAGTAAAGAAGTCTTGGCTATTTTTCTTTGCATCCTTTACCAAAGATTTCTTGTAATATGCCTTCTCCTGCCTAACTTCTTTTTGACTTGATTACAGACTTGTTTATATCTGCCCTAAGCGTCAGTGTTGCCTGATAATTTATATGCATACCATGCATGCATTTTTCTTCTTCCCTGCCACGAGTCTCATCAGTTCATCTGACATCTGTTTAGGCCTAAACCTTGAATGGTATTTCTTAGTTGGTATGAAAAGCCTAGCTTCCAAGATTAATTCCGTGAATTCTTCCCATTTAGAATTTGCTGTTGGTAATATCATCAGTTGGTCCCACTGTATAGAATTTAAAAACTTTCTGAGACCACTGTTTACGAAAGCAAAAAGCCTTCCCTTTGCCCCTGATGGTAGTTACATCTTTGAGTAAATCCCACGTCAGTACGCTGTGATGACACCTAGTGGTTCCTTTATCTGCAGATTCTTAATGCATGAAGAATCACTGCTGATAATCGGATCAGGAGTATCATTCCCTCTGGTTGCCTCTCGAATATGCTGCTGTAGAAAATAATCATCCAGTAAATCCACAAAAGACTTGCTGGTGTACAAGTAACCCACAAGTTCCAGTCTGTATCTGGGAAGTTAAAATCCCCCATTGTAAGACAATCTGATTTACTGGCCCACTGTATTTCTCTTTATAGTTGTTCGTTGTACTCATCACAGTCATTATGCCTGTAACACACTACTGCCCTCAATTCTGCTTTCCCAGTGCTATGTCACACCAAACTAAATCAACATTACACTGTCCACTGATGTCAACTGAATGCATTTTCTTAGATTTTATATGTTTCTTAACTAATAGCATAACCCCTCCTCCCTTTCTGTCCTGTCTGTCCTTTCTATACACATTGTACTCCCCAAATTCCAATTCTGATTTCCTTATATCTGTGTGACACCACATCTCTGATATCCCAACAATATATGCCTTTGTTGTTTTTACCAGCACCTCGAATTCATCAAACTGATTTACTATACTCCTAGCATTGGTACATGCAAGTATACATGCACCTGTTCTTACTCTTAGTTACACTACAGCCCGTGTATTTCCTTGTTCCATGATGACTCCCAGGAGTCCTTGAAATCCCCAGCACCTTGCTTTCCAGAGTGCTGCTCATTCAAATAGAAGCAGTGCAAGGATTGCTTTCACCTCTGTGTACAGCCTCTATTAATCTATTAGTCTGTAACCCCCCCCCAAGCTAGCAGTTTTCCAACACACCCGATGGGAATTTCATGAGTAAAAATTCTGTTTTTGTAGAACTTTATTTAATAGAGCAAAAGTAATTAGTTGAATCATAATTCCTACTTAAACACATGGTTATGGTAAGATTGTTACGAAGTTAAAAATTTGAGAATCAAAATGCAGTGGATGACAGTCTAATAGTTCGTCATGTCTGTGGTGATCTGCTGGGAGATATGAGCTCTCCTTACATTTCTCTGACTGTAAACAATGCGATGCAATTTTACATGCTGGATATAGGAAATGCAGTAAACTTAAGATAAAACTTGATGAATTATTGGATTAAATTGAGTCTCTGAGGAAGTGAGCAGATGCCTTAGGAAATGTTAAAACCTAATGCTCAACAGATACCCGAGTGTCCAGTAATGTGCCAAATCATGCACTCCTGACTTGCCCCACTCTAAGAATAGATCATCAGACACTCTGGTACATATGAGAAACGGTTATGCCTGGAACTGTGGGCATTTTCCGTAAAAATAAGTAGAGTCACAGCATATTGGCCTGGTGCTAATATTGAAGTTTTTACGACTATTTGTCAGTTCTTGAGATAAGAACTGGAAGAACTTATTGTTATACATGTGAGTATTAATTGATAGAAAGCATAAACAAACTACTGAGGATCAGGTTCAGAAGTGTGAAGTCATGCTGTAAATATTGCTCTGTGGCGTGAGTTTCGTGACAAAATTTTTTAGGCTTATAAAAATGAAGAGTTGGTAGATAAATGCATTTAAATATTAATTTACCATTTAATAATCACATTTCAAAAAAATTGCAAATAATTGTTTTAAAAATTATCTCATTTTATATATATATACACAGGGTGATTCACTACCAGCGCCACAAACTTGCAGGAGGTGTAGGGAGACACAAAGACGAATCAGAATCACATAGCATTCCAGGGTCCGAAATGCCTTCGTCATGCGGTAGAGGACGTTGAACGGGAGGTCACATGAACAGCGATCCCGCTGGAAGTCAGCATTTACGAACTGGTTCCCGAGGCAGTAGGATGGAAGAGTATTCAAATGTTGAACTGGCCGACATGCACCTCGCGTATGGAGCTGCGGACTGTAATGGGCGCACTGCTCTGTGCTTGTACCAGGAACGTTACCCGCACAGGCGTGCTCCTCATCATACGATTTTTGCACGTGTGCACAGAAGGTTACGTGAGACTGGTTGTTTCACAAGAGGTACCATGAATCGAGAGCGAACGACGAGGGCGCCAGACAATGAGGAGAATGTCCTACATCTTGCAGAAGGCAATCCAAGTAAGAGTACTCAAGCGATAGGCCAACGATTGAGTATTTCCCAATCCACTGTATGGAAGATACTGTCAACAAACCAAATGAGTTCATACCATCTGCAACGCGTCCAATCATTGGAGCCTGCGGATTATCCACTCCGGAGGACTTTTGCTACTTGGTTTCTTCAACAGAAAAGGTTCGCAAATGCTGACTTCCAGTGGGATCGCTGTTCACGTGACCTGCCGTTCAACGTCCTCTACCGCATGACGAAGGCATTTCGGACCCTGCAATGCTATGTGATTGCGATTCGTCTTTGTGCCCCTTACACCTCCTGCAAGTTTGTCGCACTGGTAGTGAATCACCCTGTATATATATAACGTAATGAGTTAATGAAAATACATTAATAGATGTAGAGGATATTATTGCTGTGTGTGTGTGTGTGTGTGTGTGTGTGTGTGTGTGTGTGTGTGTGTGTGTGTGTGTGTGTGTGTGGCAGTAATATTCTCTGCATCTATTTGTGTATTTTCATCAACCATATGGATATGAATTCCAAAGAATTTTTTTTTTTTATAGTTTCGTATTTTCTTCAAGAAATCAGATAATAATGGCTATCCGGTGTGTGTCCATCCTTCAAGTTTTAGAGCCATTTTTGTGCTGCCAGCTATTAAAACCGTATTTACCATTAGTTTGGGGGGGGGGGAGCTAAGATATAGTAGAATGCACTGGACAAATTTGATCTTTCATACATCAATGGGCACATTATTTGACAGGTACTTGAAATGATCTTTTGAAATTTAGTTGTTCTCAAAACTGTGGGGGTTATCTCTTATTGTCATTTTTAATTATGCAGAAATTAAACAGACAAGTTAGTGCATCTGCATAATTAGCATTTAGCATTAGCATTAGTAGAGGCATAAGATGCAAGAAAGCAAGCTTATGCAGCATCAGCCAAAAAAAAAAAAAAAAAATTTCGCTCCAAATATTGGTCCAACTCAGCCTTAAATTTATTTAGGCTATTAACTTTCACAACAAAGGATGAAAGTCTGTTCCACCAACCAACTATCCGCTGGCTAAAGGCAAACTTCCACACATCTATCCTACATCTGTCTTTCCTCAATTTGAATTTATGCCCTCTCAGGTGATTATTCTGAGCAAGAGGAAGAATCCCATTGGCATTGAGCATGCTCAAACCATTCAAGGCTTTATACACATCAGATCATCTCACAGGGGCCAAGTCTCCAGGCACTAATTTGCAAAACTTAAGCCTTTCTTCGTAAGAGCAACCCTTGGTTCCATTCACTAATCTTGTTGCCCTTCTCTGTACTCGTTCCAACAGCTCTACATCTTTCTTAAAATGAAGCCCCCAGACCTGTATACAGTACTCAAGGTGTGGCCTGACCATTGCCATATACAAGGGAATAATCACCTCCTTATTCCTTCTAGAAAAATTCCTATATATCATTGACAAAACACCATGAGCTACTCTTGCAGACCATCTGCACTGCTCAGAAAACTTCATATCTGCCTGCACAATTACCCCCATGTCCTTTTCATTTTTCTACCACTGTCAGTCTAGTACCACAGAGTTGATACATTACTCTGTGGTTACTGCTTCTCATATGTAGTACTTTACATTTGCCAATGTTAAACTTCATTTGTCACCTCTCAGCCCATCTCCTCAACTTTTCTAGATCGTGTTGCAGCAGCGTACTGTATTAGTGTCTTTAACAACCCTGCCAACCTTTGTATCTTCTGAAAAAACTTGGACATTAAGCCTAATATACCATCATCAGTATCATTTATAAATACAGAAAGCAACAATAGACCCAACACTGAACCCTGAGGGACTCTGCTAATAATATTAGTCCACGAAGAGCAGTGTCCATTGATTACCACTCTCTGTCTTCTCCCACTCAACCATCCCTTTATCCATAGCAGCAATTTGCCTCCAATGCCACATTGCTCCAATTTGTTCAGAAGTCTTCCATGTGCAACAGTATCAAAAGCCTTTCTAAGATCCATATATATGATATCAAAGTTATTCCCTGCATCCAGTTCCTTTGTGACCACATCATAGTATCCAATCAAATTGGTCAGGCAAGACTTTCCCTTAACAAAACCATGCCGTGTCCAAGCTATAACTGAAGTCTTGTCTAGATGATCCTGCAGTGCTTCTTTAACCAGTGCCTCCATTAATTTTCCTTGAACAGAAGTTAAAGTAACAGGTCTATAATTACTGGTGTCGTCCTCTGATCCTCCTTTGGGAATTGGGGTCACATTTGCACAACTCCAGTCCATTGGTACCTCCCCTGAGTCCAAAGAAGCTCTCATAATTATTACTTCCTTTGCTGCCTCCTTTAATATAATTGGATAGATCCCATCCACCTCTGGTCCTTGAGGTTGTCACAGACATTCTCTCAGATATGCCAGACAAGCTGCACTTGCTACCTTGGAGTCTAAAACGCTGATCGAACTGATATTCGGGTGACACTCAAGTCAAGTGGACCCAATTTCGGCGAAGTTCGGATGGTCTGTGACAGCCCTATTCTCTGCTTGCACCTTCACGAAGGTGGGACTGTTAGTAATCCTGGGTATATTCTCCATGCACAAGTACATGGTGGGTGACTACCCAGGTGGGAACCAATGTAAGCAGGGGTCAAGGTGTGGCGCCCACACCACATGGAGGAATGCCGCCCCTCTATGTTACCAGGCAGTACTAGGTGGTAGATGACTCTCATCAGCCGGTGCAATACCACCACTTTGCTTATTGGAGGCTTGAAGTGGTGGAACCCAAGTTTAGTCTCTAGAGCTAAGTTCCGGTCAACCCTTCCCTATCTCTTCCATCATGCAGTATGATTGATGACTTTTGAGGTTATGATGAACATCGTGTCGAGATCCAATATTCCGTACATTTCTTGGGTATAGCTCTAAAACGGTGTTCGCAGGCCGGCCGCTAGTTAGTACACCGGACCGAACGTATTGGTAACTCTCTAGGAGGCTTCCGGATCAGCTAGTGTATAAGCTCGCTACCTCTGCCAGATAGTGACTGGAGAGAGACCGAGTAGTGTATATGCGGGGGGGGGGGGGCATTGTCGAGGCAACGTTATGTCAAGGATCTGTGTATATTCTTACCATGTGTACCCCATACCCAATTTTTCTTACTATTGAATACACCATAAATTGTCAAACTAATAGAGCAAGCTTATCTGCGAAAAGATCTAAACCTCCCAAGAACTTCCTAATTCATTTCACAAATAAACATGGTCTCAATTCTAATCTTAACGAAGTCCATTTCCACTTGCAGTCTGCCAAACCCCATGTACTTTTTCTGACAGAATCTCAGTTATCGGTTGATTCAACTACTGCTCATCTCAGATGCCCAAATTATTCGCTGTATGATTCCTTTTGCCTCAAAGGAGGAACTTGTGCATATGTCCTTTCTGGTATTCCCTGTCAGAGACTTGGCAATATGGAATCTCCTCTCTTTGATCTTCTCTGGCTTAAAATCTCTCTTCCTCATTGTGTAAAATTCATCTGTTGTCTCTCCCATTCATCCAATTCCACTAATCACTCGGAGCTCTTTGACTTCCTCTCCTTGCAATTTGACTTTCTCCAGTCCAACTTTACTAACAGTGAGGTAATTTTCCTTGGTGATTTTAATGTTCACAACTCCAGCTGGCTTCCGTTTTCTAGTCACACCGACCCAGCTGGTCGAGATGCTGAGGCTTTTGCAATTATTAATGACCTTGCACAGATTTTTCATTTACCTAGAAGAATACCAGACAGTCCGAATCATACAGCCAACACGCTTGATCTTTTTCTCTCAAACAACCCTTCTAAGTACACGGTCAAAGTGAGAGGTCCTTTAGGCACTTCAGATCACAACTTGGTGATTGCTCTTGCTCTTCTTCAATGGAGCCTTTATCTCATGGCTATTCCCAACCTCGTATTGTTTGGCATTATAAGAATGCAGAATGGGATGACCTGTGAGATTTCTTTTTTTCTTTTCCTTTGTCGGATTACTGTTTCAAAACTTCTGATGTCAACGTTTGCTCATATCGTGTCACTGAAGTTATTCTTGCAGAAACGGAATCCTTTATACCACACTCCACTTTAAAATCTCGTCCTTTATCTAAACCTTTGTTTTCCAATAAATGTGCTAAGGATGTTCAAGAGAAGAATGTTGCATATGATAATATGGCTTGTTTCTAATCCTTTATTTTCATTTTCTGCCTACCCCAAAGCCTGCAACAATTGTAAAGCAGTTATTAATCAGTCCAAACTACAGTTTGAACAGGCTAAGAGTAGAAAACTTGCTTCTTGCCCTAATGGTAGCCGAGCATTCTGGTCCCTTGCCAAAGCTATTGGCCGCAACTTTTGCCCATCTCTGCTCCCACCTCTGTCCAAACCAGATGGTTCTGTTGTCACTTAAGCCAAGGATAAAGCTGACCTGCTAGCATCCCATTTTTCTTACAACTCATGTATTAATGATCTTGGTAAAACACCTCCCACCATTCCCAACACGCTCCATTCAATGCCTCCTGTGGTCTTCCGTCAAAAGGATGTCAGAAGGATTTTGACGAATCTTGATGCTAAGAAAGATCCCAGTTCCAATGGTATTTCTCCACTTGTTCTCAAAACCTGTGCTCCTGAACTTACTCCTATTCTTTGCCGCCTTTTTTCACTTTCCTATTCCAAAAGTGTTTTTCCTTCTGCTTGGAAATTTGCTCTTATCCAGCCAGTTCCTAAAAAGGTTGACAAATTCCTCCCATCCAATTATCATCCCATTGCAATTACTTCTTCTCTTTCTAAAGTAATGGAGAAATCAATTAACCGCCAATTCTTAAACTACCTAGAAACCTTCCATCTGATCAACAATCGCCAGTATGGATTCCGTCAGTGTCGATCCACTGGTGGTGATGTTCTGGCTCTTGTTACCCGTTTATGGACTAATTCAATGGAAAGGTTCGGTGAAACACAAGTTGTTGCTCTTGATATCTCAAAGGCTTTCGATCATGTTTGGCATAAAGGTCTTCTAAACAAGTTTCCATCTTATGGTATGCCAACTGTTTTTAGTAATTGGTTATCCAGTTTTCTCTCTGATTGCTCACTGAGGGTGATGGTAGATGGCTCTCTGTCTTCTAACTTCTCCACTAATGCCGGTGCCCCCCAAGTTTCAGTTCTTTTCCCCCACTCTTTTACTCTTGTATATTAATGACCTTCTTCCATTGACTGGAAATCCTATCCATAGTTTTGCTGGTGATAGCACATTGCATTCCACTTTCCATTTTGAGAAACCTTGCCCTGTTCAATCAGCTTCAACTTCTTGAAAATCTGCTACCAATTCTTTAAATGCTGATCTTCCGGTAATTTTCCAGTGGGGCAAAGACAATTTAGTTGATTTCAACCCTTCTAAAACTCAGTCTTGCCTTATATCTCGCAAAAAAGATTCTTCTGCTCCTATGCTTATCTTTAATGACACTCCGATATCTAGGCAAAATGATATATCTCTTTTGGGGATTATCCTGACTTCTAATCTCTCTTAGCACAAGCACATTACAAATATTTCTTCCTCTGCATCTAAAAAAATTGGTTTTCTCTTTCGCTCTCAGCGTTGCTTTTCTTCCAAACAGCTGCTCACTCTGTATAAATTGCAAATTCGCCCTGCCATGGAATATTATTCCCACATCTGAGTTGGTGCCCCAAAACCTCTCTCAGGCTTCTTGATTCCATTCAGAAGAGGACAGTTAGGTTAATTAATGATTCATCTCTAACAGAGTCTCTCCACTCGCTTCTCATAGGCATACTGTTTCTGCTGCATGCCTCTTCTACAGATACTTCCATGGACACTGTTATTCTGAATTGGCTTCTATAATTCCCACTCTCTCTCTCTCTCTTTCAAAACAGCCCGGACACGTACCGCCACCATCTAATGAGACTCGTGACAGAGAAGAAAAATGCATGGGATGCATATAAATTATCAAGCGACTCAGAAGCCTGTGGCAGATATAAGCTAGTCTGTAATCAGGTCACAAAGGAGGTTCGGCAGGCGAAGGCGGATTACGAGAAATCTTTGGCAAAAGATGCTAAGAAAAACAGCAAGGATTTCTTTACTTATATAAACTCTAAAAGGAAGGGGATGAATATGATTGGTCCACTTGACATCGATGGTTCGACTGTTGATGATCCTGCTCAGATAGCAAACAAACTGAATGAGTATTTTGCATCTACATTCACACGTGAGGAATTATTACAATTTGAAAATGGAAGAAGGTTATCAAATTGTAGCAGTGTGCTTAATGATTTTGTAATAACTGAGAGCAAAGTGGAGGAGAAATTGTTGAAGTTAAACATAAGAATGGCACCTGGGGTGGATGGGATCTATCCAGTTATTTTAAAGGAGGCGGCAAAGCAACTAAGTAAACCCTTAGCCATAATTATGAGAGCATCCTTGGACTCAGGGGAGGTTCCCACGGACTGGAGATGTGCAAATGTGTCCCCAATTCACAAAGGTGGATCAAAGGGTGACACGAGTAATTACAGACCAGTTAGTTTAACTTCTGTTCCGGGTAAAATAATGGAGTCGCTGGTTAAAGATGCATTGCAGGATTATCTAGACAAGACTGCAGCAATAATTCAAACACAGCATGGGTTTGTTAAGGGAAAGTCTTGTCTGACAAATTTGATTGCTTATTATGATGTGGTCACAAAGGAACTGGATGCAAAAAATAATTTTGATATCATATACTTGGATTTCAGGAAAGCTTTTGACACTGTTGCGCATGGAAGACTACTGTACAAATTGGAGCAGAATGGTATTAAGGGTAAGTTGCTACAATGGATAAAAGGATGGTTAAGTGGGAGAAGACAGAGGGTGGTAATCAATGGGTGCTGCTCTTCGTGGACTAATGTTATTAGTGGAGTCCCACAGGGTTCGGTGTTGGGTCCACTGTTGTTTTGTGTACAGTGGTACCTTGGTTTGCGAGCATAATTCGTTCCGGAAACGTGCTCGTAATCCAAAGCACTCGTATATCAAAGCGAATTTCCCCATAAGAAATAATGGAAACCCAGATGATTTGTTCCAAAACTCAAAAATATTCATATACTGTAAAAATGATTAATACAAAATACATACCTTTTTATATTTTTAATATTTAAATTTAATATACATAAAGCAATCGAATTTATTAATTATTGGGTAGGACGACTTTCACTGTCTCTAACGGAATCACTGCTATCTGTTGATTTTTTCTTTTTGTGCGACTTTAACAAGGAATTTTTCCAATGACACTTGCTTTTGCCTCCTTTTGAGGATTTCACGGAAATCAGATTCATCGCTCGCACTATTACAAAACGAGGAGGCACGCTTGATACACATAAACAAAGCTGCACGCGTGTAGCCCGGTGGGCCGGAGGCCGGTGTGATTTTGGCCATAAACCATAGTATGAGGCCACTGTAAATTTTCCCGGGTAAGAATTTTTGACCCAGTCCGCCTCTGTTTATCGATATTGCTTTTTTTTTTTTTCTCTCTGAATCTGCAGTGTCTTCGCCAGGATGCTTTCTTTTCAAACCTTTTAATTATTTTACTCATTTTTAGGGAATAAAGCACAATTACAAAACGAGGAGGCACGCTTGATCACATAAACAAAGCTGCGCGTGTAGCAACTGAATAAACAACACCGTAAAGGCAGAGACAACTCTATTAACACCTCACATTTTACTAAAGCACATTTCTAGGGGTTACTACCATAAAACAATAAAAACAATTTCCAGTTGCGTTTCTGCGAGTGAATCTGTTATAAACTGGTAGTAAACTCGATCTAATTGCTTTTGCGATTATACCGATAGCTGGAATTGTGTTGGTTTTTACGTTATTATGGTGAAATGTGTTTCCCCTTCACTGATATAAAAAACCATAAATACATTTTCAAAATCTTCTCTTCATTCCTATCGGGTTGCGTTCGGTTGGGGTGATTCTGCGTTCGACTGCCATTTCTTGTAAACACAAAGGCTAATTGTGCATAAGCGAATTCGGTTCGTGTTATATAAGATATCGTTCCCCTATTTATAAATTGTGTATGATCGAATTCGTGTAGTGTAAACACGTATTATACGAGGACTGACTGTACTCGTATTGCAAGACCTCGCTCGTTTATCAAGTTAAAATTTATTAAAAATTTTTGCTCGTCTTGCAAAACACTCGCATACCAAGTTACTCGTAATCCAAGGTACCACTGTATTTATCAATGATATTGATGAAGGTATATCAGGCTTAATGTCGAAGTTTGCAGATGACACAAAGGTTGGCAGGGTTGTTAATGACAGTAATGGCAGTGTGCTACTGCAACAGGATCTAGATAATTTGGGCAGATGGGCTAAGAAGTGGCAACTGAAGTTCAACCTTGACAAATGCAAAGTACTGCATATGGGTAGAAGTAATCCCAGAGAAACGTACCAACTGTGTGGTACTACACTTAAGGTGGTAGAAAATGAAAAAGACCTGGGAGTAATTGTGCAGTCAGATATGAAGTTTTCTGAGCAGTGCAGACAGGCTGCTAGGGCGGGTCATGGGGTTTTGTCAATGATATATAGGAATTTTGCTAGCAGGGAAAAGGAGGTGATTGTCCCTCTGTATAAGGCAATGGTCAGGCCACGCCTTGAGTACTGCGTACAGGTCTGGAGGCCTCATTTTAGGAAGGATGTAGATTTGCTTGAGCGTGTACAGAGAAGAGCAACACGATTGGTGAGGGGAATGAAGGGATTCTCTTACCAAGAGAGGCTTAAGTTCTGCAAATTGCAGTGGCTGGAGACTAGGCACCTGCGCGGTGATCTGATTGAGGTCTATAAGGCCTTGAATGGGTTGAGCACGCTGAATTCTGATGGGATCCTTCCACTTGTTCAGATTACGAACCTACGGGGACATAAGTTCAAATTAAGAAAGGACAGATGTAGAATAGATGTGCGGAAATTTGCCTTTAGCCAGCGGGTGGTTAATTGCTGGAACAAACTTCCATCTGTCGTTGTAGAAGTTGATAGGTTAAATAAATTTAAGGAGGAACTGGACAGGCATTTGGAGGGAATGGTGTGATTTTTTTTTTTTTTTTTTTTTTGGCTGATGCTGCATAAGCTCCTACACTTGCTTTCTTGCATCATGTGCCACTACTACTACTACTACTACCAGCCAACATCCATTTACTGTCCAACTTCAAACTTACAGAACCAACTTTTCATCTTTCTCGTTCCTCTCGTGTTTGGGGTTTACATAAAAAAAAAAAAAAAAAAAGCCCCGGGTGCTTTTTTTTTTTTTTTTTTTTGTGTTTATCTTCAACAATTTCTTCTCCACTTTCCTCTCAGTTATTACAAAATCATCTAGCTCACTTCCAGAGTTTAACTCACCCTTGGCATTCCCCTCCCTGAATAACTCCTCGTGTGGGAATGTATATGCAAAATACTCATTTAGTTTGTTAGCCACCTGAGCAGGATCATCAACAGTTGAACCATCAATATCCAGTGGACCAATCTGATTCATCCCATTCCTTCTAGAGTTTACATAGGTAAAGAACTCTTTGTTTTTCTTTGCATTCTTTGCCAAAGATTTCTCATAATCTGCCTTTGCCTGCTTCATAATCATATTAGTACGTGAACCACAAAGTGGTGAAAATGCATAGTTTTTATTATATCTCATATTCTGAAAACCTTTGCAGTGAGTTGCCCTAATATTGTACTGCCTTGAATAAGCAATGCCTCACTGGTGGAGAAGATTAATGTTACTTATTCTCAGCAGATGCCACCGCCTGGACAACACTGTTTCAAGCTACCCTGGTGTTGCAATAAGGACAACCCAGTTATGAAGTATATAACTCCAGATGGTGTGAAATAGCATAGACTAAAAATTTTTGGGCAAAGACCAAACTATGGATAGATTCACTAAACAGACAAGTTAATGCAATAGCATCATATTAGTATGTAGTGAACCACTGTAGTAGGTGAAAGGGCATCGTTTTTATTATATCTCATTGTGAAAATCTTCACGAGTTGCCCTGAGATTGTACTACATCGAATAAGCAACTCTTCACCAATGGAGAAAACTAATATTACTTATTCTCAGCGGATACCAAGATTGCACCATTTCAAGGCCTTCTGGATAGGATATAATAAAAATGATGTCTTTTTATGTACTTCGATGGTTCACTACATACTAATATGATGCAGTAGCACTAACTTGTCCATTTAGTGAATCTATCTGTAGTTTGAGGCATTAGCTCAAAAAAATTGTCTTAGTTCATGCAGTAATTTTAAAAGTAATAAAAAACTGAATATGATGCAGTTGCACTAACTTGTCATTTAGTGAATCTATCTGTAGTTTGTAGCTTTAGCCCAAAAAATTGTCTTAGTCTATTCTATTGCACATCTGGCATCTCTCATATGGTGGAGTTATACTTCATAACTGGGTTGTCACTTATTGCAACACCAGAGTACCTTCCCACCCACTGAATAGAGGCCAATAAGCCTTGAAACGGTGCCATCTGGGTGGTGGTATCCACCGGAAATAAATAACATTAGTCTTCTCCATGTGAAGCATTGCTTATTCAGGGTAGTACAATATCAAGGCAACTCTTGAAGGTTTCCACAATATGAAATATAATAAAAACGATGCGTTTTCACCTACTTCGGTATTCAGTACATACTAATATGATGTAGTATAACTTGTCCATTTAGTGAATCTATCTGTAGTTTGAGGCATTAGCTCAAAAAAATTGTCTTAGTTTATGCAGTAATTTTAAATGAAATAAAAAACCTGATTCACAAAAACATTGTAGAAACTGGTAAGTTACTGGCTTTTCCATCACTAACTAGATTCTTATATTTTATGATAATGGTTTTGATATCACTGTCTTACATATTTTTCCAAGGTACACGTTGTGTAACAGATTTCCAAAGGAGGTCCACATACAGTAACCCTGAATTCATAAAAAATATTAATACAAATGTTTTTGCTTTGATCAGTGGAATGTGTTACTTCATGTCACTTTGGATGCCATGTGAAATTTTTATCTCATATGCATCCTGTAACTTCACAGACCTTGTAATGTTTTCACACACACACACACAAAAAAAAATGTAGTACATTTGAATAAGCGAGGTATTAGCTGGAAATATACAGCTTGTTTTCTAGTTCAGTTTTTATGATCTGTAGTTCTCGTGCACTTAGCTGGTTGTTCATGCATTAATCAAATGTTAGCAAATTTTGTTTAAAAAAAAAAAAAAAGAAAAAAGAATTTTATTTTCATAACAAGCATATGTCCTTGGTCAATATCTGTCTAAATCATGCTAATAATACTGCCAGAATAATAAATTAAGGTAATTTTTGTTACTTTAATAAAATCAAAAAAGATGCAAAAAATAATGGTAGTTCACTATGAAATTTGTTAAATTTCAAGGTAGTGTGGGATGCTAGAAGGATTAAGAATTATTGTTCTAGCTGTACAGCAGACTCTCGATTTACTGGGTTCGGATTAACCGGGACACTTCAAGACTCCAAATTCAAAAAAAAAATCAACCAGAAATTATAAATAACTAGAACAGGTATAAACAGATATTTTTCTAGTCATAAATAAGCGACAAGAAGCAGCATTATAAGCCATCATTGGGAGATTAATGTGCCTATTATCTTGTAACCCTCGCAGTCTTCACACCCGCTACTCAAAAAAAAAAAAGAGAGAGAGAGAGAGAGACCAAATGTTTAGTTTGTTTTAGTGCATCGTGTCGATTATTGTGTTCCATTGCACCGCAAAAAGACAAATTTTGTTTCATTATTTGTCAGGGATGTCGAATTTTTTTTTTTTTTTTTTTTTGTTTAGAAATCGCGAAAATGATGGGTAAATGCAAAAGAGTTGCGCTTTCAATTAAACAAAGACTTGAAATTATTCAAAAGTTTGAAAACTGTGTATCTGTTAAATCTCTAATGAACCATTATAATGTTGGTGACCAAACCATACGTCACATTGTAAAAAATAAAGGGAAGCTATTAGATTTAAAATTGACAACACAAAAAATAAAGGTATTGGACACACTTTGGGCATATTTTTTACGTAAATTTGTAAAAATTTATTTTGTAAATATGTTTTCACTCAATTTTTTTTTTTTTTTTTTAGGATTGTAAAATTTAAAACAACAACAAAAAAAAAGCAATAATAACGACGATCACGGCATGCACAAATTGCACAATTGAGATCGGAGTAACAAGCAAAAAAATAGGAAAGAAGAGAAGATTGTTACAGTTATGTATTTATGGGGTTTTTTATATATATATATATATATATATATATATATAATAATAATACTACGGATAATATAAAAAATCCAACAATAATACCATCAGGGACCTAAGACAACGCAAAAAAAAAAAAAAAAAAAAAATTATCGCTTTTTACCGACAATCTAGATGACGTCAACTGGGGCCAACCACCCAGAATGAAGGCAAAAAACGACAAAGTTCTCTGTTTCTGTGATGATCAATATATGCTAAGTAATTTAAATCTAAACCAGTATAGGCCGAAAATAAATCGAATATAAAGATGATAATAAAAATTTAGAAATATTAGAAACTAAGGTAAGAAATATATATATATAGGTAAAATATAAATATAAGCATATATTAATCATCGTTGACCCGACAGAGAACGTAATTTAATGATTTAAATAAGATTAAATATATAATAAATATATAATACATACTACATATTGACCGTATCTAGGACATAATCTAATAGTCGTCAAAATAATATGTGGTGCCCCCTATGTGATGGATACGGTAAAAATAAATAAATAATTAAATTAAATTAACGCATAGAGAAACATGCAGATAGTAAGAAGAAAAACTAAAGGAGTAGGAATAATAGAACCTGAACTCCACAAAGACGAAAAATAGTGGTATAGATAAGAAATAGTTTCTCCTACGTCCTCGGATTGCCCTAATAATTTCGGAGAAATAAAAATAAAGAGTGTAGGACAGTTTAAAGACATTACAAGATATAAGTTGTGGCTCGGGTATGCCCGGGATCGCAAACCCGTTCCTATAGTAGGAACGGGTAATTTGGAACATGATATTGAATTCAGACATTTCCAAAAACATACTTTTGGTAATATTTTAATTTCAATACTTAACGTAATTAATAACGCAAATGATAGATTATTGCAAGAAGATATTAGCATGTTACAATATAAAACACTATATCCATAAAATAAAGAGTGTAGGACAGTTTAAAGACATTACAAGATATAAGTTGTGGCTCGGGTATGCCCGGGATCGCAAACCCGTTCCTATAGTAGGAACGGGTAATTTGGAACATGATATTGAATTCAGACATTTCCAAAAACATACTTTTGGTAATATTTTCATTTCAATACTTAACGTAATTAATAACGCAAATGATAGATTATTGCAAGAAGATATTAGCATGTTACAATATAAAACACTATATCCATACGGTCTAAATAATAAATTTAATCAAAAATATTTGACGAATAATTTAAAAGATATTTGCGTTTATAATATGTTTCAAATTGCCAAACTCCGTAAATATAATCGCAATAGGAAATATAGTAAATCTAACGCATATAATAGCAACCGAGAACACCTAGGAGACTTCATAAATTTATTCAAAATGTGGGACACGGATCCTATAAATATTAGTAAAATACACAACACACTTTTCACTATTAAACTCAGTGTACTCAAAGCACTAAATAGAAAAACCAACGATTACATCTTTGTATCTTCTCATCTTATGCACATCATATCAGACATTGTCAAATTCAGATGTCATATTTTGAATGTTAGCAAGCAGCCGGAAAATTCTGTCCTCATCTTATACTTTTAAAATAAATTAATGGATGATTTAGATATACATAAAACTATTAATTTACGTAATGACTTGCTGCCTATTAATAACTTACATATTAATATCAGATTTAGATATTCTAGACCATTTGGTCTTAAAGCGTGTAACTATAAAACAATAGCTACAAACCTTCACAATATGAACATCGGACAAGATATATGTGTTTGCCACAAACCTTCATTTCATAGGTACGTGGACCCTAACCATAATCACATTATAACCGGCAATTTAGATATAATCCCATATCCTGAACTTAGAGATATTTTATCACTGGGTTTTAAATTTCGACCTAATTTACCTATTAATAAATCAAATTTTAAAAAATTGTTATATCTAGATTTACTTAAATATTGCATAAGATCAGCATACAACTATAACATACCGGTTGAAGCATATCACATGTGGCTATTTACAATGCTTAATATCATATCTAGCAAATATAATCAATTGAAATTCATACAAGATAATCTATATAATACCAAATTAATAAATAGGCAGCTCAAAGATATACATGAACATTTTGTGATTACTCCCGTTGATAAAGCTGCTTGTAATTATGCAATCATATGTAAATCATATTATATAGAAATCATTAAAAATGAACTACAGTCTAGCCATACATATAAACAGATAGCATCTTCCCATAATATAATAATCAAAAAATTAATTGCATTGCATAAAAAATTAAAGTTAAAGTATAATAACCTAAAATTTCCATTTATATATGGCATACCCAAATTTCACAAAACACCAATTGCTTTTAGATTCATAACATCATGTAGAGATAGTTATGCTAAATTTCCCGGAAAAACGTTAGAAAAGTTACTTAAAATTATATTAAATAACTTAAATAAAACTATTATAATAAATAATAACTTACCTATTATAAATGCTCTAAAAAATAATAATATTCATCAAATACAAACATTTGACTTTAACAGTCTATTTACGAGCATTAATCTTGATAAATTAGAAGTCGTCCTCCAGAATCTATATTTAGAAAATAAAAATGCTATAAAGGTTGATTTAACCTATTGGAATTCTCTAATAAAATTATGCATCTTTAATAATTATGTATATGACGGAACATCGTTATACCTACAAGTGACTGGCACCCCTATGGGAAGTCCAGCATCTAGCATAATCGCAAACCTTTATCTACATTATACAGAAAGAGACTTCCAAGATAACCTACTTATATATAGATACGTAGACGATATATGCGTTTTTAATTGTCCACATTTTGTCCAGGATTACATTAAGTTGTACCCAGTGGAACTTGTACTGGAAAAAACTAATAGTTCTGATACTATAGCTAATTATCTGGATCTTCATATAGAAATATTGCATAATAATAATATAGACATAAACGTATATAATAAAAGAGATGCATTCAATTTTAACGTAGTAAGCCTTACAAATTGGAAATCTAACATATCTAAATCAGTGCATGCTAATATAATTTTATCACAATGTCTAAGGATTGCTTATATCTGCAATAGTAATAAAAATTGTTCAGCGGGCTTAACAGTGTTGTACGGCAAGTTGATCAATAATAATTTTCCTATCGCTTACCTGAAATATCATTTCAGGAAAGCGATAAACATTATTAATTTCAAAAATTTGTTTTCTGAACCTATTGTTTTATTGTTGTAGTGTAATTTGCAATATAATCGTATATTTAGTGCCATGTATATATGTAAATAGGATACACTTTGCATTCTTGGTGTCTTACGGCGTAAAAAACTTGTACCCACCGGCTTGCAAATTACAGTGTATCATTTTTTTTTTTTTTTTTTTTTTTTTTTAATATATAGTTAATATATAGTTAAATTCATTTAAATTTACTTAAATTCACGCTGAGATAACATGCAAATTCAGCTCAGGGTCCTACTATAGTAACGGGTTTGCGATCCAGGGCATACCCGAGCCACAACTTATATCTCGTAATGTCTTTAAACTGTCCTACACTCGTTATTTTTATTTCTCCGAAATTATTAGGGCAATCCGAGGACGTAGGAGAAACTATTTCTTATCTATACCACTATTTTTCGTCTTTGTGGAGTTCAGGTTCTATTATTCCTACTCCTTTAGTTTTTCTTCTTACTATCTGCATGTTTCTCTATGCGTTAATTTAATTTAATTATTTATTTATTTTTACCGTATCCATCACATAGGGGGCACCACATATTATTTTGACGACTATTAGATTATGTCCTAGATACGGTCAATATGTAGTATGTATTATATATTTATTATATATTTAATCTTATTTAAATCATTAAATTACGTTCTCTGTCGGGTCAACGATGATTAATATATGCTTATATTTATATTTTACCTATATATATATATTTCTTACCTTAGTTTCTAATATTTCTAAATTTTTATTATCATCTTTATATTCGATTTATTTTCGGCCTATACTGGTTTAGATTTAAATTACTTAGCATATATTGATCATCACAGAAACAGAGAACCTTGTCGTTTTTTGCCTTCATTCTAGGTGGTTGGCCCCAGTTGACGTCATCTAGATTGTCGGTAAAAAGCGATAATTTTTTTTTTTTTTTTTTTGCGTTGTCTTAGGTCCCTGATGGTATTATTGTTGGATTTTTTATATTATCCGTAGTATTATTATTATATACATTATGGGTGCACTGCATGATTGCTTGCAACTGCTTTGACTCATAAATATTACATTTACTGTCGTTTTAACTTCCTTTTTTATCAATAATTATAATTATATATATATATATATATATATATATATATATGACTGAAGATTTCAGTAAAGGGGACACACACTTCACCATAATAACGTAAAAATCAACAGAATTCCAGCTGTCAGTATCATTGCAAATACAATAAGATCGAGCGCTAACAGAAAAGCCCAATAAAAGAAAGTGCAAATTGTTTTTTTTTTTTTTTGTTGACCTCCAGAAATGTGCTTTAGTAAAATGTGAGCTCGCACAGGGTGATAATAGTGAGTTTTCGCCTTAACCCTGTGAAGTTATTTTCAGAAAATTTAATTTTGACCATTATCATGGTGCTGACTAAGAGAATAAGTGACATCAGTACTAGAAATCTACCAAGAAAAGGAAAACAATTTTTATCAGAAAATTAAACTAATAACAATGTATGAAAATGGCCAAACATTAACAAGTATCATGGTAAATTCAGATTTGTCAATAATAATATAGTAGAGATATGTTACTAGTCATTCCCGAGTTACATAAAACTTGACGTAGTAAGAAGTCCTGGAACGTATCTCTTACGTATGTCAGGGACTTCTGTATTTTTGGATTAACCGGGAAATCGATTATCCAGGATTTGTTTTTTACCATCTGTCCCGGAAAATCGAAGTCTACTGTATATTGCAAACAGTGTTTACTATAACCATGTGTTCCCTATATAAACTTCAGTGCTGCATTTTTGTAGCTAAAATACAGTTAATAACCTGGTCACATTTGTCTATTCACTAAGTTACATGGTATTTAAATTACTGATATGTAATATCAGTAATTTTTACTTTGTCTGTATGCTATCTATTGATTGTACTGATTCTTATCAACCAGATCTTCAGCAAATTGAAAGACAACAGCGCCAAGTTTCTCAAACTAGTACAGAGGGGACGCTGAGCCACTGCCAGGAGCAACTTACCAAAATTACTGTTTCCACAGAAAAGCTTCTTAATATGCTACCTTCCAGGGTCCATGAACAAATTCAAGAAGTGCTGACCAAGTAGGAAAATTTTATTTGCTATTTTGTTCAAAAAAGAAAATAGTTTCTCTCTCTCCCTCCCTCCCTCCCCCTCCCCTCCCTTATGTGAGAAGTGCATTTATTTTTATGCATATGCTTGCCTATGCAGAATTTAAAACAGTGGTCTCCTAGCTGTAAGTAGGCAAAACAGGATAGCTACTGTCTTGTCTCGCTGATGGTTCCCCCCCTCCAATTATACCTCAAACTAGAGGTTCCTGGCACACTATGGCCATAGATGCCACCGCACCTGAAAAATTCCCAAACTTTCTCGGTTCATGGCACACTGTGTAATACCTAACACAGTGGTTTTTGACAGTTTGATAATCCAGTTGTGTGTGTGTGTGAGAGTGAGATATTAAAAACTGTTATATGATAGTTATTATAATTATAAACAAAATTATATACAGGGCACCTCAAAAATATTGGTACAACCATTTAGAGGAGGTAGGTAACATCTAAAGGAATGTGAATCGCATAGGAACCCATAACCGGAAACGTCACTTTAAGTCGGTAGACAGTTTCTCCAAGAAAGTGTTCAAGACTTGAATTTTCCAGCCTATGTTTTGTTCACGGATGAGGCTTATTTCACTCGGGAAGGCTTATTCAATCAGCACAATGCTCATGTGTGGGCTCACGACAACCCACACGGTGTGCGCCCCCATGCGGCACAACATCGCTTCGCAATAAATGTGTGGGCAGGTATGGTCGGTGACTGCTTAGTCGGCCCATACCTGTTACCATCCCACATGAACTCCGCTAAATATCAGATCTTTCTTGAACAAGTTCTACCAGAGTTACTTGACGATGTTCCAGCAAATGTGAGATGCAACATTTGGTGTCAACATGACAGGGCACCTGCCTATTATGGAAGGTGTGTTCGTGACTATTTGAACAGTCGTTTTGGGCGTCGATGGGTTGGTTTATCGAGCCTTGGTTTCTTTCTGTGGGGGGCCCTCAAATCTATCATGTATGAATCACCTGTGGAGACGGAAATGGATCTCGTGGCGAGACTTCTGCGCTGCTGCTACTGTCAAAGAAACTCCAGGTGTGTTCGACCGTGTCTGCCAATCCATTCTACGTCGGTGTCATGCATGCATCGCGTCTCATGGTGGAACCTTCGAGCATCTGTTGTAACATCATGAAATGCATCCATCTTGTACTCCATTGTTAATATTATGTCAAATAAATGTTTGCCACTAATTACTGTCTTGTGTCATTTCTGCTTCTTGTGCCTCTGCTACTACTTTCCCATGACGTTTCCGGTTATGGGTTCCTATGCGATTCACATTCCTTTAGATGTTACCTACCTCCCCTAAATGTTTGTACCAATATTTTTGAGACACCCTGTATACTTATATAATAATTTTATTCTTTATAAAAGGTACTAAATAAACATGAATTATGCTTTAAAAAATGACACCACCCTGTTTTTCATCCCAACGTTGATAATATTGTACAGGCTACAAATAATTTTTCACTTTATTTATTATTATTATTTTTTTTTTCCCCAAGTCAAGTAAAATGTTATATTATTTAACCCTGCAGTAATAGTGTTAGGTCAGATTTGGTCTGACTGTGCGGTATAACTTGACAGTAGCAATCTTACATTACTTGTTGGGCAAAGATAAAAATCTGGTATGGTTTTTGTATTTTTGTTTTTATTACTTTCTCAGAGTTATAGTGTGTGAGAAGAGCTATAACTGTATAGTTGTAGCCAGCTTCTACAGTGCAAGTTACAGTTTATTTCAGAAAGGTATGGGAATCACATTTCTTTGCTACGAAATATTTCTCTTGTGTTTTTTTTTGCTAGCCATTTCTCTTACTTTCAGTCTAGCTTTAGAAATATTTAGTCTTGAAGTGATATTATAAGTAATTAATATATACTCAGTGTTCACCGAATTATGACTATCTACCTAATACCATGTTGAGACATCATTCGCATGGATAACAGCCGCTATTCATGTATGCATTGACTCCACTAGATGTCTTAAGATATCCATAGGGATCAGCTGCCATGCTGCCTGCAAGGCTTTCCACGGTATCGGAATAGATGTCAGGTGCATGTCCATACACCTCACTTCCCATTTCAAAACATTGTGCAGGTGTTCAATTTGATTGAATTCAGGTGGATTTGGAGGCCAATCAAGATGGGTGATATCTTCAGTGTGTTCCTCGAACCACTCATACATAGTGCAGGCCTGATGACATGGCATATTATCGTCTTAGAAGATCCTGTTTCTGTCCAGAAAAAAATGCAACATGGCAGGGTGCACATGATCTCCTAAGAGCTGCTAGTAGGCCTCACCAGTGAAGAATTGGTCATATGCTCTAGGGATCCTGGTTCTTGCTATCAAAACATGCCCATATTAAGAAACCACTATGACCTGGATAGTGAGCACCGTTCATGATGGGTCCATGGACTTGTGTTGCTTGTGCCACACATGAAGGCATCTGACAGCATGTTGCAACTGGTATTTGTACTCCTCTGACCAGCACATTCATTAATAGTATCAAGTATGTTGTTGACACAGCAGTATTCGCTGTTGATGATGATCAGCAGTGAGGAGAGGGTGTCTCTTGGTTGTCTTCTGTGATGCATGGGTGGTTTGACCCATTCAACATCATTCTTAGTACACCTTATCCACAGTGGACTGTGAGCAGAACGATAAGACATGCCAGTTCCAATATGGAAACATCTGACACAAACTCCCACAATCATGCCCTTTTGAAACGTCACAATATCTTTACTATGTCCCAAACTGATAGTTTGTCACTTTGACTTGTACAACCAGATGCAAATTACCAATACTCTAGCATACAAAGCTGTACTGCTTTTTATACTGTTGGCTATGTGGCATAGTCCATTACAGATGGGGGAGCTATAATTCAGATCGCTGGGTGTACACACAAGCACAGGGTTTCATTTCAAAATGCACCCAGAGTTTCACACTTCATAATATTTATTATAATATCAACCAAATATGTAAAACAATGAAATAAAATTACTTAAATACAGAATACAAAAGATGCTAGAAGTGCTCACCATTCTGCTGTGCCACTCAGTGAAGAATTGCACAATTTATTCTTGCAATAATCTCTGAGTTGTTTGTTTTCAGTTCTATAATGTAAGGGTTACTGTTGTAAACAAGTCCTTTAAGATGGGACCATAGAAGTAAGTCTAGTGGGGATATGTCAAGAGACCTTGGGGGGGGGGGTCTTAAGCTCTATAAAATCAGCCAGTCTCCAAAAAATTCTCACAATAATTCCTCGGTCATTTATGCAGTATGGCAAGTGGCTCCATCTTGCTGAAACCAGGAATACTTCTTGCCTATCTCAAGAAAAGCATAAACTGCATTAAAATGTTTTGATGTTACAGTGTCCTCAAAAAGTATTGGACCGATAATCTTGCACCGTGAGAGCACACACCATATTCCAATTTTAATCATATTCAATAGACTTTCATTATATTCATGGGGATTGTCCACAGTGCAATTGATCATTCTGGGTCAGATGAAACCATGCTTCGCTGGGGGGGGGGGGGGGAAGTAAAGTTTTTCCAACACTTATATTGTTGTGACCAAAGGCCCTAAGCCAGTAGCAGTAACAGAGACTGGCAACATGATCCATAGGCTGCAATTCATGCCTAGGACAGACGTGACATGCTCTCAAATGCAGCAAAAGTGTAGCTTTATGTGCACTACCTAAAGACACATTCTTCTATTGGGACAGATTTTGTAATGATTTAAGTGTTGGGGGAGGATTGCAACGAACTGAGCCTCACATCTTCCAACATGTTGTTTCGGACCATGAACCTGCAATTATGATTTCAATCTCACACAGGCCCTGTCATTTGAACTTTCTAACAAGGTGGTAAATTGGTTTTGTTTGGCACCTCCACTTGCTGGTAAGCTTCTTAGCACAACGCATATAATTTCTTACCAAAATAATGCTTCACTACAAGAATTCCTGCTTTTCTCTTGCACAATACTAACACGTCAAACATCAATTTTCCACATTCCTATAGCTCATTTGCTTAAATTTATGTCTCATGGTTAAACTCAGTCAGCTCTCTCTACCAATAACCGATAAAATTTTACAGAAAAAACATACAAAAACTGATGGTTATGGGTTTCATTTTAAGATGAACCCCCCCCCCCTACATATATAATATTTGAGTTGTCATGATATTTCACTATAAATGGTAAAACTAGTTAAACTTTATTGCATAAATTTATGGACTACAGCCAGTGCTAAAGCAATTAAACCTCAAGAGCATAATGGATATATGGTTGTAATGCACTCAGTGATCACTGAATTATGACCATCTACCTAATACCCTGCTGGCCTACTTTCGTACGGATAATAGCCGCTGTTTGCCTAGGGATTGACATCCACTAAATGTCCGAAGATGTAAGTAAGAATCTGCAGCCATGCTGCCTACAAGGCTTCCCACAGTGTTTGGACTAGATGACGGCTGTGTGTCCATGAGCCTCACTCACAAACATCCCCATAGGTCTTTCAATTGGATTGAGATAGGGCAAATTTGAAGGCCAATCAAGATGAGTGATATCTTTACTGTGTTCCTAGAACCACCTGTGCACAGTGCGAGCCCAGTGATACTGAACATTATCGTTTTGGAAGATCCCATTTCTCTCTTGGAAAAAATGCAACTTGGTTAGGGTGTACCTGATCTATGAGCTGCTGGCAGACCTCCAGTGAAATGTTGGTCCATATGCACCAGGGAGTCCTAATTCTTGCCAGAAACTTGCTCAAGCAACCACTGCCACCTGCTTGGATAGCAGACATCGTGCTTTTTTTTATTGTTATTATTTATTTATTTATTTATTAAACTAGGTGGTTCCAGCCAACCTTTTGGCAACCCTGCACCTATTTACAACACCATACAATATAGCACCCTGTACAATACAACGAAGTCAGGTTAGGCTGTACATGGCTTCCGTGGACCTGAACTCTACACTTCCTCATAATTTGTCACAGAACAGTTCGAAAGACTATAATCGGTCACATGTGATGCTCCTCAAGTTGTAGTAAAACTTGTCTCCTCTGAAAGACCTGTATAGCAAACAGTTAAAATGCACGCAAACTGTTCTTTGGTTTTATTAGTTTCCTCACAGCCATCCTCAAAACTGCAAAATCATGGCAATTGATGCACTAGCTTATTTCTCAAGTTGCTATGCTCGTTGCACACATAAAAAAAAAAAAAAAAAAAACATGATTCCAGTCTTTCAATGCTCTGCATGTGCACGTAGACTTCTCACTAATTCCAAGTTCACTCAGTTTTGCAAAAAATTATCCATGACCTCTAATGAGAAACATTGTTTGCAAGTTTGGATTGAACCAATTGGGGTGTCCTCTGCCCTTATGGTCTACTGCTGGAAAGAATTTTTTCATTATACAGCAATACCTTGCATAGCACTGATAATTGTTACCGAAACTGTTCCATGTTATGTGAAACTGTGCTGATTGAGGTATAATTATAATGGGTTTTAACTGAATGCGTACCAGAGAAACAGTCTATAAACAAATTGTAATAAATCTATAAACAATTTGCGGTTGTTAGCCAATTAAAAGGATTTGAAATTAAAAATATTACAAAAATTTTATTAATGAAAGGTAACATCATCAGAGATGAGAAAAAAAAACTGTATTGTTTATTTTTAGGTATTTCGATAAAAAAAGTCCGGTGAAGTCGTCTCTTCTTTTTCTCGGCGTACAAGTTTTTGACTGCACCTTAAGGTGCAGTCAAAAACTTGTACGCCGAGAAAAAGAAGCATTTCTGTAGCATCAAAACTCATCTTGTAAAATTTGCCGCATCTTGATGCCATTCAACATCCGGATCTCCAATTCTTCTGTTGGAAATTTTTTTGGTGCCACTTCAGTGTTATCCACTTCAGAATTGTTTTCCTCTTCTTCATATGCAGTTTGGTCGTCAATGCAGTCACGTACATTGGCAGTGTCAAAAGGTTTAAAATCCCAAGTCTCTTCTGATCTTCACAATGTCTTTGACAATTATCTGAATTCATAATTCAAAACCAGTGAAATAATTTGCCAAATGAGGCAAAACATGCTGCCAAACAGAATGCATGTTGTTTGGCAGTGGTTTCTAGCCAAGATGCAAATATATTTTCGATCGTATTTAAAGGAGTAAAAAATAAATTGTGAAATGAAAAGCAATCATGTCATCTTGTCAGGATGGAATTAAGAATACTGAACACTTGCACTTTGCTAGTGACTGCCTGAGGGAAGCTATTGGCATATGTGCATGTGAGACAATAGAGTTGGCACTGCGACATATATGTACCCGTTCCTAGACTACAATGCAGCTTATATGTAGAGTACATGTCTAGGCTATTGAATGAGTTTTAATATGTACAGTAAATTTTTGACTTAAACTTAATTGTGAAAACCATGTTATAGTGAAACCCGTGCTCTTTGAAGCTGTGCTAAGGAAGATATTGTACTTCCTTCGGTACTAGAGTTCTTTTCTTCCTTATAGCTTGCATCCACCTCTTGTTATATTCATCTTTTTATACTGCACTTCCCTCCTGCACATAATAACACATCACTTTAAAATTTAAGAATAAATGTAGCAGTAGCCATTCCACTGTCATCTGCAGGGCATCATTGGACACTGTTCTACAAGCCATTGTCGTTTTTTGTAATACTATACACTGAATTGCAAACAACTTTTTCACATTTCCTTTTGCAGTACCTGGCCAAACCAGAGACGAACTCTGTAACTCACATTGGCAAAAAGACAATGATAAAATGGGTTTAACACGATACCTTTTAGACCCCCAGTCTTCTCTCACCACCCTAACAATAGATCCAACAAAATGATGGATTTTCTCTCTGATATAGTTGATATGAGAGATGAAATGCTGGTGTCTGTCTATCTGCACACCTAAATACTTAATTGTTTTTAAACACTAAGTGTACACCATCAGTTGCCATCACTGGGTTTCAATTAACCAATAAGTACCCCTTTAAAATGTAATTAATTAATTCAAATGTAATATAATTAAAAAATCCAAAGGGGAAATTTTAACAGAGGAGAACACAATCAAAGGAAGGTATAAAGAATACTGTGAGCAGCTCTTCCGAGCACCTGCTGGCACTAATGATCTGCCACCCCCTTTTCAAGAGGGTGATCATGAACCAGTACCACTGAAGGAAGAAGTCGAAAAAGCCATCAGAGAACTAACATGTGGCAAGTCACCTGGAATTGATGAAATCCCTGCAGAATTGATTAAAGCTTCAGGTATGAAGGGCACAGAGTTTTTTCATAAAATGATTGTAAAAATTTTGGAAACGTGACAGTGGCTATCAGATTGGAAGAAATCAATTTTCATCCCCTTACTAAAAAGAAAAAAAAAGGAGATCTGAAAATTTGCTCAAATTACAGGACTATTAGCCTAATTTCTCATGCTGGCAAGATTCTTCTTAAAATCATATTGAACAGAATCTCAAGAAAACTTAAAGAAGAAATGCCAGAAGAGCAAGCAGGTTTCAGAAGAGGTAGAGGAACCAGAGAACAGATCTTAAGTCTACGGCTGATTATTGAAAATTGCAAAGAATTCAATATTCCAGTCGTTTTGTGTTTTTTCGATTATGCAGAAGCATTTGATTGTGTTCAACATGAGAAACTATGGGAAACGATGACTATTATGGATTTTTTAATCCACATAATTCAGCTGATTAAGCTACTGTGCCAGGAACAGGGAGGAACTATGAGAATGAACATGGGAAACACGGACTTTTTCACAATAGGTAATGGTGTCAGGCAGGGCTGTATTTTGTCACCTCACCTTTTTAATCTTTATGCTTTTGGAAGATTTAGAGACGCATCAAAATTGGAGGACTGAAGATAAACAACCTTCGTTATGCAGATGATACTATGTTAATATGTAATTCTCTTCACATAAGAGTATGTGAAGCAAGTAAGAAAAAAAGGATTGTTTCTGAATGTGTGTAAAACTAAAATTATGATGATTGGTGATAATCTCGGTTCCAGTAAAGTGAAGGTTAATGGAAAAGATATCGAAGAAGTTGATCAAGAATAAATAAAAATAGTAACATCTCAAATTATGTAAAGAGACGACAGGCAATTGCTAAAATGTTGGTCGCTGATCTGATAAAATTATGGAGAGTTCGTGATCTGCCCCTAAAGACGAAACTGAGAATCATTGATTCTCAGTTTCGTCTTTAGGCACAATTTTTCCAGTTGCCACTTATGGATGCGAAAGATGGAATCTGAAAAGAGTTGACAGGAAAAAAATTGAGGCATTTGAAATGTGGTGTTACAGGAGAATACTGCGTATTCTTACTTGGATTGAAGAACAAATGAGTGGATATTGAATAAAGTTGGCAGGCCTAAAATTCTTCATAGCGTCAACAAAAGAAAACTCAAGTTTTTTGGTCATATAGTAAGAAGGGAAAACTTTCTGTTGAAGAATATAATTGAAGGAAAAACCGAGGGAAAGAGTTGCAGAGGAAGACCTGCAACTAGGTGGAAGGATGGGATCGGTGAACTTCTGAGCATGACACTTTACGATGCTGCTCGTATAGCACATGATCAATGCAGTTGGAGGAATTTGTTGGTGGCCACAACAGCTCCTCAAGGAGCTATGTGACTGGAAGAAGATACCCCTTCAAAAGGATAGTTTTGCTTTTTTCTCTAGATACAGTTAGCCTATGTATACTTGAACAGTGATGTTTTTTACCGACTTAGCTTCCCTAGCACCTGAGTCAGTGTTTCTTCTAGTTGCAATCAAGAATTGGCTCATACCAACAAGTCTAGATCATTCACGTAGGCAGTCATTTAACATCAGATTTCACATGTGGCCAAAGACTGATCCCTGCAGACCCTCGTGTACAATTACCCTACTTACATTCTCTGCTGAAGATTTAGCTACTACCCTGTGGTTACAGAAGTAGTCTTCGTTACAGAAAAGATCTGAATACTGCATACTGCATTGCACAGCATCCTAAGAACACTTTCCCACTGTATTGTATTAACTGTTCCTACAAAATCAATGAATATTTCCAAGCAATATTTCTTTGTACAGTTATGAACAATTCTTTTTAGTCTTTCTAGTTCATCATCAGTACCTTTCCCTGCTGTAAAGCCATACTGAACATAAGGCACAGAACAGTGCCTTCAATGGGATGGAAATGTTCCCTCCTTATGGCGCATATTAAACATACCAAACAAATGGAATCAGATTATTCTGAGGCTATGCTTTATAACTCTGTCTCTATCTAGTCCATTCTAGAGCATTTGTTATTTCTTATTCTCCTTATTGCATTCTCTAGTAACCCCAGGGGCAGGGGCTCACATCTGGTGAGTATCGGCTTGCCACACCCAGGATCCTGAGCTGGATATCATCATTCTTCTCTTTCTTGGTAACTCCTTTCTACCTCTGACTCTCTCTCTCCCTCCCAGGGTAACTCAGATTTTTTTTTTTTTTTTTTTGGCTCTAGCAGTGGTGACCAGTATAAGCCTCATACTTCCTAGATCGTATGTATAGCACTCACCTCATGAGGTGAGTGCTGAAAATTAAACTAAGCTATACATATGATCTAGTTATTACATTACAGCACATAAGGACTCCTTAAAAATCAAGAACATCATACTTCCTTGCACCATATGACTGATGATGATAATAATAATTTCAGGGAGATGCTCTGAGCCCACTATGGTTCTGTCTAGCACTCAACCTGCTATCGACAACAGTACTTGACACTACACATGTACAATATCCATATACTTTTGAATCACTGGCATTTCCAGTAAACTGGCACACCCATCACAATGCAAGCAATGCGGCGATGGGGGGGGGGGGGGGGGCTGTACATCCTCACCCACCAATGTACATGGATGATATCAAGCTCTACACGGCAACCGAAAAGCAACTACTCCGGATCACCAAAGAATTTGGCAAGGACTTCAGGATGGAATTTGGTCTAGACAAATGCAAAACCCACGCACTGCACCACAGAAAATTAGTCGGCCGAAACTACCAGCTGCTGGCAGATAAAGAGAGTGATGCTATGACAGAAGGAGAGACCTACAAATACCTAGGGATGGTGCAGGCTCAGCAGTTAGAGCACAAGGAAATCAAGAAGTGCCTTACCAAAAAATATCATGAGAGACTCAGAAGCCTGCTGAAAGCAAAATTGAACAGAGGGAACACATTTAAAGCCATAAATACCTATGCAGCTCCAATACTAACATACTCCTTTGGGGTCATAGATTGGACTAACATCGAGCTAGAGGATATTATGCGAAAGATAAGGACAATAATGACCAAGAGCCGCTGACACCACCCGAAGTCAGCAGTGGTGAGACTAACAATAGCTCGGAAAGAGGGAGGAAGGGATCTGATAGAACAACAGAAAACAGCGATTGCTAACATGAAGGATTACTTCGAGAACAACACAGCACCACTCCACCAGGCCATAAGGAAGATAGATAAGTGGTATACCCCACAACCTAAGCGAGGAGTCTCCCCCCAACCAGGAGGTACAAAAAAAGCTAGAAAGATGGGCAGAGAAGACACTACAGTGCCCTCCATCAAGATCACATCGATAACATTGCTTCCAATACATGGCTCACAAGCAGGACCCTCTTCCCTGAGATTAAAGGATTCTTGCTGGCCATCCAAAACCAGGTAATCAACACCAGAAACTATAGAAAATACGTCACAAAGGAGCCCAGAATGTCAGGTGACGCATGTTGACGATGCCACCTGGCCTCAGAAATGATTGAACACATCACCGCGGGGGTGCAAGGCGATCACCCAGACTGAGTACATTCATAGACATGACCAGGTAGCCAGGATAATACATCAGAAGTTAGTGAGGAAATACCAGTTGACCAAAGAAAGTGTACCATATTACAAGTATGAATCCCAGGCAGTACTAGAGCCCCCAACCCACAAGCTGTACTGGGACCATGCCATAATAACGGATAAGACCATCCCACATAACAGACCGGAAAAGATAACCCCTGTGGACAAGATGGGAAAGGCTACCTACCTGATTGATAGCGGTGCCCAACACTAGCAATGTCCAGAAAACCCATGAGGAAAAAATTAGGAAGTACACGAACCTGAGACACGAGGTCAAGGAGATGTGGCATATGCAAGAAGTAACAACCATCCTGATCATTGTGTGAACCACTGGTATGGTGCCAAAGACTCTACATAGCAGCTTAGCAGCAATAAGTCTCCCAGAGAACACCTATAGGGAACTCCAGAAAGTCGCAATCCTGAACACCTGTAGGATAGTCAGAGAGAGAGTTCCTCGATCAACAGTAACACCAGACATTACAACTTGAGAGCAGTACCCGTCACTGAGTGGAATCCAGCAATCAGGGAGAAATAATATAAGAGCAACAATAATAATAATAATACTCCATAGTGAAGTCTTGTTCATTGTCTTCACCTTAATAATCATTTAGCTTTTTTACCAGCTTCTGTTCCTCCCAAATCTCAATCACAATGTCCCTTATGAATTTTTTCTCCCACCAGATGTTCTAAAATTTAACTGAACACTTTTTCTCCTAGTCCAGGTCATCGGGCCATTTGCTGTGATTAAATATGCCAATCTCCAGCAGGGTTTTTTGTTTTCCTGTACTTAATTTGTATACCAGATCCAAAGGGTCAGTGTTACTCCTTTGACTTGGAAGTTTTTCCAAAATTGAGATTTTTCTTTTGCCTTAGTATGTGTATATTTTCTTTCCACCTGTTGATACTCAATTCTTAGTTGCCTGCTGTTCTCCACCCCAGTATTTACTCTGTTGATAAGCTTTCCTTGTTCTTTAGTTTCTTTCTGCAATTATGTCCACCACTTTACTGGTGTACACTTATTGTGGCACTTCTTCTTTGGCATCACTGATATTTTGCCTAGCCACCTTTGTATTAATTGAACAAAATCATTATTCATTGTTCCCATTGCATCTACCATAATATCTGTACTCAATGAACATAGGTGAGAATCAAAAACACTCCAATTTACACTGTGCAGTTGAACCAGCTTTGTTGTTGAAATCCTCTTTCCTCTAAATTTAAAAAAAGTACCCTATGATCACTATGACTCAATTGACCAATTGTTGATAAGCTGCAAAGCTCTGGACATATTGAAGATGACATCTGTATTCAGTGCAGAATTTACAGTCCAAACGGTTGTGTAGTTTGATTGTTTGTTCTGCACAACTAACTTCCAATGGTTTAGAAGTTCTTCAGTAGTATAAAAAATGGTATTTCTAGGACACTTTTACAAATACAAAAAAAAAAAAAAAAAAAAAAGAAAACACCATAACCCTAAAATAATTAATTTTCTTAAAATAAACTACAAAAATTAAAATTGTTTACAATTTTTAAGAAATGCATAGGTTTAAGCAAAAAAAAAAAAAAAAAAAAGACTAAAGTCTCCCATTCTATCTCTCAAACTATTCATTCCACTTATTAAATCACTCGCTTCTCTAAAAAGGCACCTCCGTAGCCAAGTGGGCAGGAGCAGCAGTGCATAACACACGCTTCTTGATTAGACCGGGGTTCGAGCCCATGACCACCAAATACGGAGGATGCAGAAAGGTCAGGGAATGACCACAGCATATCCCCAGTGCAATATGGCCTTAGTTGCTAGTGCTCCCAAAAAAAAAAAAAAAAAAAAAAAAACCTAAAAAACCTTCTCTAAAATAATAATTCTAATTGCAATTTATATAAAAGTTAAGTTACCATTATTCATTCACTCATTCTCTCTCTCTCTATCACACACACACCACTTAGCTGAGAAAAATACACCCTACCCTCATTAAGAAATACTTTTATCAGTAGATATATTTACTATTCAGTCATTGACTTATGTGAGTGTGGAGTGCTTTTGATTCTACTATGAACTGGTATTTTTTGTTGGGAGTGCTTTCATGCTTCTAGGTAAGTGTCTTTAATTAGTGTGTAAATTAATGATATTAGTTATTTTTTAATATTTTGATTTTCAAAATAGTAGTAGTCTTTGTATTGTATTCACCTCTAAGAATATTCTGATTCATGCATTACCTTTAAGGTAATATTACCAGTAATATTACCTTAATATTTTTATCATCTACACCTCCAAAACATGTGATATTTTTATTCATAATATGTTGGTAAAACTCTGTTTTGAATTGCAATTTTTTTTTTTCTACATTTTCACGCCATTCTATAACTACTCCCTTCTTCAAGGTACAAAGTTCACATAGCAGAGAACTGCACTCCTTGTTATCAGTACTTGAATGCTGAAGCTGTTATCAGTAAAAATAAATAGTTGAAGCCGACTTATGCAAGTTAATGAGATAATTAATTAGAATTCTCATTAAAATTCAAACTGCTAACTCCTTAACTAATCTGATTTTGATGAAACTTTCAATAAATAACATGCCTTAATTAACCCACAATTATTTAATTAAATTAAGGTAAATTAAATTTGAATCATCTTTTAAATTAAAATTTTTAATATCAGTATTAATTTTTCTTTGAATTCCCGAATAAATTTCTCAGATAATCTTTGAAACTCTGAAATAAATTTCAGTTTAACTTAACTGCATGTTCTTTAATAAACTCTTCAGAGATAGCTTGATGTTTAAATATTAGATTCCAGTCAATCTTTTTCCTGAAGTCCTTCTATAAAATTTTCTGAGAGTTTTTGTTCTTTAGAAATAATAATTCCAATTGAGTTAATCCTTAAATTGTCTAGCCTACTATTCAGAGAGAGTAGGATCTGTAGATACCTCATCCTATTTTACAGTATTGGACTTACCTTAATTCCAACACATCTATTATTCCTGCAGCTAAAAAAACCTTGTGTATAATCTTACATACTCATTTTCTTCATAATTTATTCTAAATTCTTCACACGGATACTTTTTTCCTGATTCTAAATTCAAATGATCAAAGATGATATTGTTTTGTTTTTGATTTTCAAACCTGTCTGATTTCTGAAACATAAAAATGTGAGAGGGTGATTTCTCTGTATTAGAAATTAACTGATTACCCCGTTATTATTTATTACATTAGATAAATGCACATTATCACCCTCCCATAACAAGTTAACAGATATAATATTTTGTATATTATATCTTTATATAATATTTTGTAAAAATTTTCTTTCTATGGTTTTAACTCTGGGAATCCATAAAGATAGCTTTTCTTACTGAAATTTATATTTCTGATCATTTTCTCTAGTAATTAATATATTTTCATCTAAATTTCTATCTAATTCAAATCGGATTTTAACTCCTGTGAGAACTTTTTTGACATCTGCAAAACCCAAAATTTTATTGATGATAACTAAAAACATACAGGCTTACTTTTTTGTGTTAATTCTATAGCACAGAATCCTTCACTGAAATTTTCATCATCTGTATTTTTTTAGGCTATTTGTGCAACTGTCAAGTCTTTAGATGGATCTGTAGTACCATTAAATCTATTCAAATCTAAAATATGAAGTATCAGAATACCAAAACATATTAGTAGCACTAGATCTGGAATAATCATCTGAGAAATTCACTAAATTTTCATCTAATGTTTTTATACCAACGTGTGAGATATCAGCTATGTTTTAAACATTTATGATAAGATGCATCCTTGAAAAGATATTAAAACCATTATTTTCTACTGTTACAGTTTCATTTTCATTAACTGTAGTATTATCGGGGTTTAATATACATCCTTGTATGTGAAAGTACCCTCCATGAAGGAAAAAATGCTTATCAAAATCTTGCACAAAAATTATATATTTTGAAAGCTCCTTACATTTCTTTCTAGATAATGACAATATTCATAGTATTCAGTTGGTGTATCTATAAGAGCTTGTTTGAGTAAATTCCACCTAAAATGCTCTTCCCTTTAATAGGTTTAATAGGAAATTAATATTTTAAGTAATTTCAACTATTACAAGATGGAGATCTTGTTTCTTTCATATATGAATCAATACTTGACTTTATACTATCAATGTTTTTAATTGTTGTTGCCCTTCTCTGTACTTACTCTACATCCTTCCTAAAATGAGGCCGACCCAAGATGTGGCCTGACAATTGCCTTATAGAAAGGAATAATCACCTCATTATCCCTACTAGTAAAATTCCTGTATTGACAAGACCTTATGACCTGCTCTGGCAGCCTGTCTGCAGTGCTCAGAAAACTTCATATCTGACTGCAAAATTACCCCCTGGTCTTTTTTATTCTCTGCTACCCAGATTGTGGTACCACACAGTTGATACATTTCTCTGAGGCTAATGTTACCTATATGCAGTACTTTGCATTTTTCAATGTTAAACTTCAGTTACCACTGCTCAGCACTTTTCTAGATCCTGTTGCAGTAGCATGCTGTCATTACTGCCATTAAGAACCCTGCCAATCTTTGTATCACCTGCAAATTGGACATTAAGCCTGATATACTTCATCAATATCATTGATAAATATAAAAAACAACAACAATGGGCCCAACACCAAACTATGGGGGACTCCACTAATAACATTAGTACACAAAGAGCAGTGTCCATTGATTACACTCTGTCTTCTTCTACTCAACCATCCCTTTCTCCATAGCAGTAACTTGCCCTTAATGCCATACTGCTCCAATTTGTACAGTAGTCTTCTGTATGTAATAGTATCTAAAGCTTTCCTGAAATCCACGTATATGATATCAAAACTATTTTTTGTATCCTGTTCCTTTGTGACCACATGATAGTATCCAATCAGATTGGTTAGATAAGACTTCTCCTTAGCCGACCAGGCTGACCGGGGTGGGTAAAGTACCTACCTGGCAACCCAAAGGTCATGGGTTCGAATCCCACCTCTGGCTTGGATCAGAGTAAATGCAAAAACTTTGGGAGGTGCATTATGGCCACAGAAGCCGATGCGCCAACAACTAACAAAAAAAAAACTTCTCCTTGACAAACCCATGCTGCACTAATTATTATTGAAGTCATGTCTAGATGATCCGACAGTGCTTCTTTAACCAGTAATTTCATTATTTTCCCCGGAACAGAAGTTAAACTAACAGGTCTATAATTACTTGTGCATCCTTAGATTCTCCTTTGTGAATTGGGGATACATTTGCACATCTCCAGTCTGTGGGAACCTCCCCTGAATCCAAGGATGCTCTCATAATCATGGCTAAGAGTTTGCATACTTCTTTTGCTGCCTACTTTAATAAAACTGGATAGATCCCAGCCACTCCAGATGCCTTACTTTGCTCTCATTTATTACAAAATTATTTAACTCTCTGTTAGAGTTTGATAAGCTTCAGGCTTCTATTTCCCTGCAGAATTTGTCATGTGTGAATGTAGAGGCAAAATACTCATTCAGCTTGTCAGATATCTGAGCAGGATCAACAACAGTCAAACCATCAATATCCAGTGGACGAATCTGATTCATCCTCTTCCTTCTAGAGTTTATACAAGAAAAGTCTTTGCTGTTTTTTTTTTGTATCCTTTGCCAAAGATTTCTCGTAATCTGCCTTCGCTTGCCTAACCTCCTTTGTGACTTGATTACAGACTAGCTTATATCTACCATAAGCTTCTTTGTTACCTGATAATTAATATGCATTCATTGCATTTTTATTCTCTGCCATGAGTCTCATTAGTTTATCTGACATCCATTTGGGCCTAAACCTTGAACAGTATATTTTAGTTGGTATGAAAAGCCTAGTACTTTCCAAGATTAATTCCTTGAATGCTTCCCATTTAGAATTTTCTGTTGGTAACATCATCAGTTCCCTTCCCTTTACCCCTGATGTTAGTTACATCTTTAAGTACATCCCACTGCCACCTAGTGGTTCCTTTATCTGCAAATCCTTAATGTATGAATAATCACCGCTGATAATCAGATCAAGAGCATTACTCTTTTTGGTTGCCTCTTGAACATGTTGCTATAAAAAATAATCATCCAGTAAATCAAAAGTCTTGCTAGTGCACAAGTGACCAACCCAAAAGTTCCAGTCAATATCGGGGAAGTGAAAATAACCATTATAAGACATTCTGATTTACTGGTCCACTTTATTTCTCTGTACAATTGTTTGTTGTACTCATCAGAGTCGTTATGTCTATAACACTCCTCATTTTTGCTTTCCTAGTGCTTATGTCACACCAAACTGACCCAACACTGCAATGTCCACCTATCAACTGCATGCACTTCCTTAGATTTTGTTTCTTAATTAACAGCATAACCCCTCCTCCCTTCCAATTCTGCACTGCTTAGATCTGTGTGACACCACGTCCCTGATATCCCAATAGTATCTGCCTTTGATGCCTTGACCAGCACTTCAAATTCATCCAATTTATTTACTTTACTCCTAGCATTGGTGTAAATGCAAGTATACGTGCACTGTTCTTACCCTTAGTTACCCTAACACAGCCCATGTATTTACTTCTTCCATGATGACTCCCTGCAGTCCTGCAGATCCCCAGCACTTTACTTTCCAGTCTACTGCTCATTCTAATAGAAGCAGTTCAAGAATCCGTTTCACCTCTGCCTGTGTCTACTCTTAATTTTTTTAGTCTGTGAATCCCCCAAGCTAGCACTTTTCTGACCCACCTAACACTGCCTCGATAGCATCAGCAAATATTCTTGCATTCTCTTTATTTAAGTGTATCCCATCCCTGTGGAAGTAGTCTCTCCTGTTAACAATCGCAGACCACTGTAAAAAGTTCTACCCCATGAACCTTGCACATTCTCTCCGGGGTTGAATTGATTGACAAGGAGTTTGAATTAATGGTAAAGACTTCAAATTTTAATATCATAGTTGTATGTGACATGGTGTCACATACAACTATGTGACACCATGTCACATGGTGTCACATAGTGTCACCATGAGTGTCACCAGAAACATGGTGTCACTCTGATATTAGGGATGCAAAATTTGAATATTGAAGATGGACATGACAAGAAATGGGGGAGTGATACTTTTAGTTAAAAGGCTTGTAGACTCAAACAGTAAAACCAGTAGACACAGGTTGTCTGTGAACGGTTAACAATATAATATTCATTTGGTTTGGTGTGTAATAAACACCGGGAAAACAAAAGTCACAGTTGACTTCTGTTATAGGCCAAATGATAATGAAGAGCATAATGATCAGCTGTACACACAGAGTGGACAAGCAAATTAGATTGTCTTCTGGGTGATTGTAGCTTTCCAGATATCATTTGGAACTTGTGGGTTGGCAGCTCACTCGTTAGCAAAAATTTCTTGATTTGCTGAGTGCCTGCTTTTTACACTAACACATAAGGCAACAAAAAAAAAAAAAAAAAAGCAATATTCTTATCTGGTTATTAGCATGATTCATCATGTATTAAAAGTTGTCAAATAAAGAAACCTGGTGTCAGTGATCATAACTTATTGATGTGGAATTTCTTAAAAGAAATAACCCGTAGACTAATTGACGTTGGTCCTGCTAAAAAATGCTGAAGGGAAAGTGTTCAGGTAATAGAGGCTGCTAAAAGATATTGTCCAAGATTTAGACCAAAATGGATGTCAGAGAACTAATAAGTTTAGTGTCAGAAAAAGAAAAATGCATCAGATGATTATAAATTGTCAAGATATATAGAATTGCACAGTAAATACAAACCTAGTGGGTATCAAGTTACGCAGGCTAAGACAGATTGTGAGTGGTCTTTGCTTAAGTTGACACTAGAACAAAAGGGATGAATCACATTGTCTCTCTGGATATGAATGACATAACTGTTGATGATCCTCTACAAACTGCTGGTAACTGAATAAATATTTTGCATCTACACATGATGTTTTTAAAGATAGATTTAGCAGTCTCTCCAATACTGATTGAGAGTTGAATAATTTTATACATAAGAAAGGTGGAAGAGAAATTACTGCAGCTAAAAATGAACAGAGTGCCTGGGGCTGATGGATTCTATCCAGTTGTATTAAAATAGGCTGTAAAAGAGCAAGAGGTAATTAATCTGTCAGCCATCGTAATGTGAGCTTCCTTGGAGTCAGTAGAAGTACCTGCAGAGTAGAGAAGTGAAAACTTATCTCCTATTCACAAGAGTGGCTCAAAGGATGAAGTCAATAACTTCAGACCCGCAATTTTAACCTATGTGTCAGGAAAATAATGGAACCAGTAGTTAAAAGAACTAATATGATCATCATGACTGGAGTGGAGCCATAAGATAATACTGGGAGATCATGTTACCACTAATCTGATTAGCTCTGTGAGGTTGTTACAATGCAACTCAATGCAAACAATAATTTTGATATTGTTTACTTAGATTTCAGTAAAGACTTATACTGTACCACCACTTTTACAATTATCCCATCCCTGTAGAAGCAGTGTCTCCTGTTAACAAGCACAGACCATGCTGAGAAAACTTCTACCCCCATGAGCCTTGCACAGTCTCTCCAGAGTCGAATTGATTGACAAGGCTCTCATCATATACTCCCCTCCTATTGTGTCCGGGCAGAATTTCACTTTCAAATTTAATCCTAACTTGTGACTTTTTATCAACATTTACCTATACTTGTTAAGTAAATCTGCAGATCTCTTACTCTTAATGTCTAATGCCATCATGTACAACAGTATCACCTTTTGTACCTTTAAAAGATATCTGCTCTATGACGTCATCAACTTTTGTCCCTGGCAGACATGCCCGGGTCCTATTCCACCTTTTCTTTTTGCACAATATATTTCCCATCTCCCCGACAATAACCAGCTGCTGTGGGACCTGTGCATTCTGCTCCACTGTATTTCCTGATGCACAAGCGAGCTCTGGCGTTGAGTTGGGTGGCTGAGAGCTTGATGGGCCACCCATTTTAATTCCTTTTAGGGCTTTGGAACACTGAGTTGATGCCTAATTTCTTGACACTCTCTGCACCCAGCACACGCAAAGATGTGTGCTAGGTGCAGAACGTGGCATGAAATTCGATCATGTCCTGTTCTTTCAGAAAGGTCCACAAACATTTCAGAAGTTGGTCATTTTTTTAGGTTGTGATGTGCTGGAGAATTGCCCCCTTAAGTTCTCTCCGAGCCACAGACTCCTGCTACTTTGTGACTATTACTATAAAGCTACTTATAGAGTTCGATTTAATATGACAGTTAAGTCAATAATACAGCAAAAGTCTTCAAAAACTTATTGGGTTCTTGGAGCTGGAAATTCCTCGTCTTGCACTTGGATAGTATTGTCCCTGAGTAATGTTTGGGTTTCCTCCACCAAAAGAAGTTAAAAAATATTTAAAAACTTCAAATAAAGAAATAGTGGTGGTAGTATCTGCTGAGAATAAGTAACATTATTCTTCCAGTGGTGAAGCGTTATTTAGTGGAGGTAGTGAAATATCGGGGCAACTCGTGAAGGCATTCACAATATGAGATACACGTATCGCAAAAACAATGCCATCTACTTCGGTGATTTTCTACCAACTGAAATTATGCTACGCACTAACTTGTTCAATTAGTCAATTTTCCATAGTCTGATGCTTTCAGCCTTAAAACCTTTTTAGTATAAAAATTTGGATACAATGGAAGTGACATATTGCAATTGTTTTCATCGATATCCATAATTGGATAGCTTCAATCATGTGAAGCACAGTGAAACATTTGCTGTTAAGTTCTAAACAGTTCTGAATTACTTAGTGGATTATTCACTGTCTTATTGTATCCAAATAAATAAATATCTAATTGCATATTTTTAAAAAAATAATGTTCATTGGCTTACTACTGAGAATATAAAAACAAAAGCTCACACAGTAGAATGGATTTAATAGGACTCTGAAAACAAAAATGTGGATAGATGTATTAGTCAAACTAGTTAAAAATTATAATAATTCTTATCATAGATCTATTAAAATGAAACCTAGAGAAGCAAGCAAAGCTTAAAATGAAAATAGCCTACAGTAATCTTTACAAAAGGAATTATCTGAATTTACACCCAAGTTTCATATTGACAATATGATTAGAATCAGTAAATACAAAGCCATCTTTTAATTTACTTTACTGAGGAAGTATATGTTATTTCTAAAGTTTTGAACACGAAGCCTATTACATATAAGATACGAGACTTAAATAATGAAGAAGTACAGTGTTCATTTTACGAACAAGAGTTAGTAAAGTATAATAAGCAAGATGTTTATCAAATACAGTGGTACCTTGGATTGCGAGTAACTTGGTCTGCGAGTGTTTCGCAAGACGAGCAAAAATTTTTAATAAATTTTAACTTGATAAACGAGCGAGGTCTTGCAATACGAGTACAGTCAGTCCTCGTATAACACGTGTTTACACTACACGAATTCGATCATACACGATTTATAAATAGGGGAACGATATCTTATATAACACAAACTGAATTCGCTTATGCACGATTCGCCTTTGTGTTTACAAGAAATGGCAGTGGAACGCAGAATCACCCCAACTGAACGCAACACGATAGGAATGAAGAGAAGATTCTGAAAATGTATTTATGTTTTTATATCAGTGAAGGGGAAACACATTTCACCATAATAACGTAAAAAGCAACACAATTCCAGCTATCGGTATGCAATTAGATCGAGTTTACTACCAGTTTATAACAGATTCCATTAGCAGAAACGCAACTGGAAACTGTTTTTATTGTTTTATGGTAGTAACCCCTAGAAATGTGATTTAGGAAAATGTGAGGTGTTAATAGTGTATCTCTGCCTTTATGGTGTTGTTTATTCAGTTGCTACACTCGCGCAGCTTTGTTTATGTGTATCAAGGATGCCTCCTCATTTTGTAATTGTGCTTTATTCCCTAAAAATTGTCTGCCGAGCGTCATGTGATCACGTGCTGCTCGGGATTGTGTTTAATCATCTCACATGCTCGGTCTCAGTCGGCATACCTCATTCGTATACAGTCAACATTGTAGTGAACATTCGTGCTAACGTTGTGACCACGTGTATGTGCGTAAAGCATTTTTTTTTTTTGTGTTCAAATTTGGTGACTGTTATTTATTAACTGTGCACTACGAAAATGGCCCCAATGAAGAAAAGGGTTGAAAAGGAAGGCGGTAAGAAGAAGGAGATGATTACGGTAGAAGTTAAGAAGGAAATCATCGAGAAGCACGAACAAGGTATGAAAGTGGCCGCCATCGCAAGATTTTATAAGAAGTCTACATCAACAATTTGCACAATATTAAAGAAGAAAGAAGAACTAAGGGGACTAGATGTAGCAAAAGGAGTCACGTATTCTGGAAGATGTAGAAAAGTTGCTTTTGGTGTGGATAAACGAGAAGCAACTAGCAGGTGATACTGTGACCGAGAACTTGATCTGTGAGAAGGGAAAGGCCTTGTACGCCGACCTCGTAAGTAAACTGCCTGGTATGTCTACAGAAAACGAAGAAGGCTTCAAGGCGAGCAGGGGATGGTTTGATAACTTTAAGAGGAGAAGTGGCATCCATAGTGTTGTGAGGCACGGAGAGGCTGCGAGTTCGGACGCTAAGGCAGCTGAGGCGTTCATTGCCGAGTTCCAGAAGCTCATGGTTTCCGAGTGTTACCTGCCGCAGCAAGTTTTTAATTGCGATGAGACAGGGCTTTTTTGGAAAAAGATGCCAAAGAGGACCTACATTACAGCAGAAGAGAATGCCATGCTCGGTCACAAGCCCATGAAAGACCGTCTCACCCTCTTGCTGTGTGCTAATGCAAGCGGTGATTTCAAAGTCAAGCCCCTGCTCGTGTATCATTCTGAGAATCCACGAGCCTTCAAGAAATGCAAGGTGCAGAAGAGCCAGTTAACCGTTATGTGGAGGTCCAACAGCAAGGCTTGGGTCACTCGTATCTTGTTCGTTGAGTGGATCAACGAGGTCTTCGGTCCTGCAGTGAAGAAATACCTCTTAGAAAAAAAACTGCCACTCAAAGCCTTGCTGGTTATGGATAATGCTCCTGCTCATCCTCCAGACCTTGAGAACGACTTACTGGAAGAATTCGAATTCATTAAGGTCCAGTTCCTTCCTCCCAACACTACTCCATTACTCCAGCCCATGGATCAGCAGGTCATTTCGAACTTTAAAAAGCTTTACATCAAGGCACTATTTCAGCGATGCTTCGAGGTGACCGAAGGAACTAACCTAACCCTCCGAGAGTTTTGGAAAAATCATTTCCACATCGTAAACTGCCTCAAAATCATCGATAAAGCTTGGGATGGGGTCACCAAGAGAACCCTCAATTCTGCTTGGAGAAAACTGTGGTCTGATTGCGTTGAGGGGTTTGCTCATGAACAGGAGCTGCCAGTTGTCGATGAAATTGTGTCCTTGGGGACGACCATGGGACTGGAGGTGAATAAGGACGACATTCAAGAGCTGGTGGAGGAACATGGCCAGGAGTTTACCACCGACGAACTGATGGATCTGCATCGCGAGCAACAGCAAGAGGTTATGGAGGAGATCTCGTCTGAGGAGGAGGAGAAAAAAATGGAGACATCCCTTTCTTCAAATGAGATTAGGGAGGTGTTTTTAAAATGTGGGAAACAGTGCAAAATTTTGTAGAAAAGCACCACCCGAGTAAGGCTGTGGCAGTGTGAGCGATGAATCTGTTTAACGACAATGCAATGTCATATTTCCGTGAAATCCTCAAAAGGAGGCAAAAGCAAGTGTCATTGGATAGGTTTCTTGTTAAAGTTGCACAAAAAGAAAAAGTCAACAGATAGTAGTGATTCCGTTAGTGACAGTGAAAGTCGTCCTACCCAATAATTAATAAATTCGATTGCTTTTAAAAATATAAAAAAGGTATGTATATATTTTGTATTAATCATTTTTACAGTATATGAATATTTTTGAGTTTTGGAACAAATCATCTGGGTTTCCATTATTTCTTATGGGGAAATTCGCTTTGATATACGAGTGCTTTGGATTACGAGCACGTTTCCGGAACGAATTATGCTCGCAAACCAAGGTACCACTGTATAAAAAAATATTAGAAAGAAAGGAAATAAATATATCATTAAATGTGAAAAAGCTATTCAGATTCGTTTAATTCATGGATAAATAAAGATCTGATTTTAAATTGAATAATGCTCCTATGCTAATGTATGGATTTTATCAACCAAGATCTTATCATAAGGGCTTAGAGCTTTTTTTTTTTTTTTTTTTTTCGTTTTGTTTTGTTTACTTTTACTGAAGAAACTTCATGCTGCTTTTTGCTCCCTATTAGATTCATAGTTCTTCTTTTTCTCAAATAAACACTACAGTCGTCAAATGTTATTCTTTTCTTAATTACATATTTTTTAATTGCTTTTCATTTCTTTTCCACTTTGTTATCAATTTTATATACATACATTGTTTATCTTAAACCTATGAATTCAATCAAATTTTCCATTACATTCATTTTTTATTTGTCCAATTATTTTCTTATTTACTATAGGTATGTTATATTTATTATTTTATAGACAATCTGATGTATTAAAGTAGTATATCATTTCTTTCATAACTTCATACAAGTCATCAGTCTTAAATATATATAAAACTATCCATGTCTCTATACAGAAGGCTTAAATTTTCGCCATATTTAGGTGTCACAACATCATAATGAAAAGTATTTGAATGATTTGTAGAATTTCTTAAAATACCAATTTAGATTGACTCAAGGAACATAGAGTCGTTTAAATACGCGCATTTCACTCCCTTCTCACTATCGCCAGCTGAAGACGTTAACTAAAGCCAATTCGTTGCGGCTGCTGGCCTCCTCGATTTACAGATATAGTTTCAATCATTTTTACCCTTAAATTCTCTGACAACCAAGGACAAAGATGTGCACTTCTCTTTCCTTGGGCATATTTTAACTCTGTTTCAAAATTAAATTTATCCATATTAATCCCAATTTTAAATTCAAATTAGTATCCATCCTATCTCAAGCATCAATTGCAGATTATACAAAAGGTCAGTACTGTAAAAATTAAGCTACACTATTAACTTGAGTCAATAAAAAGAATACATTAACCGCATAGATATATCTAAAATACACATTCCAACATAAATTTATTTATATAAAATTACTAATGTTTTTTTAATATGAACTGCATATAATTTTTTTATCAAATATAGCTCATTTCTTAAAGTTAGTATTAGCTATTAATTTTTCAAATTTAGCAATAACATTAGGAGAGCATATGATACAAGAAAGCAAGCTTATATAGCAAAGCAAAAAAAAAAAAAAAAAAAAAACACCACCCTTCCCATTTCACCTATCCATTCACTCCAAATGTTTGTCTAGTTTTGCCTTGAACTTATTTAAGTTGCTGACCTCCGCTACAACAGATGGAAGTTTGTTCCAACTGTCAACCACCCATTGGCTAAAGGTGAATTTCTGCACATCTATTCTATAATTGTCTTTCCTCAGTTTGAATTTATGTCCCCTCAGGTGAGTAATCTGAGCAAGAGGAAGAATCCCATTAGCATTGAGCTTGCTAAATCCATTCAAAGCCTTATACACCTCAATCCTAGGTGGTAGATGACTCTCATCAACCGGTGCAATACCACCACTTTGCTTATTGGAGGCTTGAAGTGGTGGAACCCATGTTTAGTCTCCAGAGCTAATTTCCAGTCAACCCTTCCCCATCACTTCCATCATGCAGTATGATTGATGACCATCATGGCGAGATCCAACCTTCCTTACATTTCAAGGGTACAGCTCTAAAACAGTGTTCACAGGCTGGCAGGTAGTTAGGACACCAGACCGAACCTATTGGTAACTCTTTAGGAGACTTCCAGATCAGCTAGTGTAGGTGGTAGATGACTCATCAACTGGTGCAATACTACCACTTTGCTAATTGGAGGCTTGAAGTGGTGAAACCCATGTTTAGTCTCTAGAGCAAAGTTTCCGGCACCCCCCTCCCCCCCTACTTCTCCTTCAACACGTGCACATACAAAGTACTATAGGTTTTGATACATTTCATGTTTGGGGTTTTCATAAAAAAATCTTGCTATCTCTACTCTGCCAGATAGTGACTGGAGGGAGTCCGAGTAGTGTGTATGCCGTGGACATTGTCGAGACCACGTTAAGTCAAGGATCTGGGTATATCCTTACCAGGTTTATGCCATATCCAAAAATTTCATTACTTCATACAGCATGTCACCCCCCACTTTTACTTACTATCGAATACACCATGAATTGTCAAACAAATAGAGCAAGCTTATCTGTGAAAAGATCTAAATCTCCAAAACACTTCCTAGTCCATTTCCACTTGCAGTCTTCCAAACCCCATGTACTTTTTCTGACAGAATCTCTCAGTTATCAGTTGATTCAACTAGTGCTCATCTTGGTTGCCAAAATTATTCGCTGTATGATTCCTTTTGTCTCAAAGGTGGTACTTGTGCATATGTCTGTTCCGATATTCCCTGTCAGAGACTTGGTAATTTGGAATCTCCTCTTTTCAGCCTTCTCTGCCTTAAAATCTCATTGTGTCAAATTCATCTGTTGTCTCTACCGTTCTCCAACTCCACTAATCACTTGGAGCTCTTTGCTTTCCTCTCAGTCCAACTTTCTTAACAGTGAGGTAATTTTCCGTGATGGTTTTAATATTTACAACTCCTGCTGGCGTCCATTTTCTAGTCACACCGACCCAGCTGGTCAGATCCTGAGGCTTTTGCAATTACTAATGACCTTGCACAGGTTGTTCATTTACCGGACAATCCTAACCAAACAGCCAACACGATTGATCTTTTTCTCACAAAAAACCCTTCTAAGGACACGGTCGAAGTGAGTGGTGCTTTAGGCACCTCAGATCACAACTTGGGGATTCTCTTCTCCAATGGAGCCTTTATCTCAAGGCTATTCCCAACCTCGTATTTTTGGCATTACAAGAATACAAAATGGGATGACCTGCGAGATTTTCCTTGGTTGGATTACTGTTTCAAAACTTGTGATGTTAACATTTGCTCACACCGTGTCAGTGAAATTATTCTTGTAGGAATGGAATCCTTTATTCCACACTCCACTTTAAAATCTCGTCATTTATCTAAACCATGGTTTTCCAATAAATGTGCTAAGGCTGTTCAAGAGAAGAAAGTTGCATATTGTAATTGGCTTGTTGCCAATTCTTCAGTTTCTTTTTCTGTATACACCAAAGTTTGCAATAATTGTAAAGCAGTTATTAATCAGTCCAAACTAGATTTTGAACAGGCTAAGAGTAGAAAACTTGCTTCTTGCCCTAATGGTAGCTGAGCATTCTATTCCCTTGCCAAAGCTATTGTCTGCAACATTTGCTCATCTCTACTCCCACCTCTGTCAAAACCAGATGGTTCTGTTATCACTTCAGCCAAGGATAAAGCTGACCTGCTAGCATCCCATTTTTTTCCCACTCATGTATTATAATGATCTTGGTAAAACACATCCCACCATTCCCAACACGCTCCATTCAATGCCTCCTGTGGTCTTCTGTCAAAAGGATGTCAGATGGATTTTGACGAATCTTGATGCTAAGAAAGCTCCATGTCCTGATGGTATTTCTCAACTTGTTCTCAAAACCTGTGCTCTTGAACTTACTCCTGTTCTTTGCTTCCTTTTTTCGCTTTCTTATTCCAAAAGTGTTTTTCCTTCTGCTTGGAAATTTGCTCATATCCAGCCAGTTCCTAAAAAGGGTGACAAGTCCCACCCATCCAGTTATCGTCCCATTGCAATTACTTCTACTCTTTCTGAAGTAATGGAGAAATCAATTAACCGCCCACTCTTAAACTATCTAGAAAACTTCCGTCTGATCAATGATCGCCAGTGTGGATTCCATCAGTGTCGATTAACTGGTGATATTCTGACTTACGTTACACATTTATGGACAAATTTAATGGAAATGCTTGGTGAAACACAAGCAGTTGCTCTTGACATCTCAAAGGCTTTCAATCATGTTTGGCATAAAGGTCTTCTAAACAAGGTTCCATCTTATGGTTTGCCAACTATTTTCTGTAATTGGTTATCCAGTTTTCTTTCTCTCTCTCTCTCTCTCTCTGATCATTCACTGAGGGTGATGGTAGATGGCCCTCTGTCTTCTAACTTCTCCACTAATGCGGTGTCTCCCAAGGTTCAGTTCTTTCCCAACTCTTTTCCTCTTGTATATTAATGACCTTCATCCATTGACTGGAAATCCTATCCATAGTTTTTCCGATGATATCACATTGCATTCCACTTTCCATTTTGAGAAACTTTGCCCTGCTCAATCAGCTTCAACTTCTTGAAAGACAACTTAATTGATTTCAATCCTTCAAAAACTCAGTCTTGTATTATATCTTGCAAAAAGGATTCTTCTGCTCCTTTGTTTAGCTTTGGACACTCCAAATTTCTAGGCAAAATGATATATCTCTTTTAGGGATTACCCTGACTTCTAATCTCTCTTGGCACAAGCACATTACAAGCACATTACAAATATTGCTTTTGGCATTACTTTTCTTCCAAAATAGGTGTTCACTCTGTACAAATCGCAAATCCGCCCTACTATGGAATATTGTTCGCAAATCTGTGGCTATGCACCCAAAACCTCTCTCAGCCTTCTTGATTCCATTCAGAAGTGGACAGTTATGTTAATTAATGACTCCTCTCTATCAGAGTCTCTCCACTCGCTGTCCCATAGATGTCATGTTTCTGCTGCATGCCTTTTCTACAGATACTTCCATGGGCACTGTTCTTCAGAATTGGCTTCTATAATTTCCCGCTCTCTCTTTCGAAACAATCTGAACATGTGCTGCCACCAGCCAACATCCATTTACCGTCCAACTTCAAACTCACAGAACCAACTTTTCATCTTCCTCATTTATTCATTCAACTGCCGTTTTCTGGAACAACCTTCCTTCATACTATTTCCTGAAAATTACAGTCTACAGAAGTTCAAGTCTAATGTCAACAAATATCTTCTTTCGTCTTCTCAACCTCCTACCCAAGCACAGTACTAAGTACTATAGGATCTACTACCTCTCGTGTTTGGGGTTATATAAAAAAAAAAAAATCAGATCACCTCCAGGTGCCTAGTCTCCAGGCTTCTAATTTGCATAGCTTAAGCCGTTCTTCATAAGAACAACCATTTGTTCCATTCGCTAATCTTGTTGCTCTTCTCTGAGCTCATTCCAGTGTTCTGATCTCTACTTCCTTCCTAAAATGATGTCCCCAGACCTGTATGCAGTACTCGAGGTACTGCATACAGTACCTGACCATTGCCTTACACTAGGGGATAGTCACCTTATCATTGCTAGGAAAATTCCTGTATATCATTGACAAGAGACCATGAGCTACTCTGGCAAACTGTCCGCACTGCTCAGAAAACTTCATAACTGGCTACACAATTATCCCCAGGTCCTTTTCATTCTTTACTACCCTGAGTGTAGTACCCACAGTTGGTACGTTACTCTGGATTTACTGCTACCCATATGCTGTACTTGCCCATCTGCTCAACTTTTCTAGATCCTGTTGCAGTAGCGTACTGTCATTAGTGTCATTAACAACCTTGCCATTGGTATATTCTGCAAACTTAGACATTAAGCCTGATATTCCTTTCTCAATATCGTTAATAAATACAGAAAACAACAATGGATCCAACACTGAACCCTGCAGGACCTCTCGAAGAGTAGTGTCCATTGATTACCACTCTGTCTTCTCCCAATCAACCATCCATCCCTTTGTCCATAGCAGCAATTTGCCCCAATGCCACACTGCTCTAATTTATACAGTAGTCTTTCATGTGCAACAGTATCAAAACCTTCCTAAGATCAAAGTTTAAAATTCCTTATCTTTTCCTTTAAAATTTAAAGTATCGTGTCCCAAACTAGAGCAGCAAAGCAATGGGCACAAAGTGGCAGGAGTGCTGTGGCTCGGGGGAGAACTGAGGGGGCGATTCTCCAACACATCACAGCCTAAAAAAATGTGCAACTTGTGAAATGTTTGTCGAACTCTCTGGAACGGAACATGGTATTGCCATGGGGGATGTCTTTGTGTGTGTGTGTGTGTGCGCGCGATGTAAGGAGTGTAAGGAAATCATTCGACAACTCAGCGTTGTTATGGGCCTATATGAGAGCTTGAAGGACAGGGTGGATGCCCTCGAAGGAACTAAATTGAGGGGTCCATCAGGCTCTCAGCTGCTCACATCAACGCCAGAGCTTGCACTTGGTCATCACGCAACACAGCGGCAACCCCCAAGGCAGAATGCACTGGTCCCACAGGAACTATAGTTGTTGGTGACTCTATTGTTAGGGAAACGGGAAACATGCTTTGTAAAAAGGATAGGTGGAACAGGACCAGGGTATATCTGCCAGGGGCAAAGGTTGATGACGTTGTAGAGCGGATATCATCTTTTAAGGGCACAAAAGGTGATATAGTTGTACACGTTGGCACTAATGATATTAAGAGTAGGAGACCAGCAGAATTACTTAACAAGTACAGGTCACTGTTGAACAAAAGCCGAGAATTAGGGTTGAATTTGAAAGTGTCTGCAATTCTGCCCAGACACGATAGAAGGGAGTATATGATGAGAGCCTTGTCGATCAATTCGGCCCTGAAAAGATTGTGCAAGGCTCAAGGTTTAGAATTTTTTTCAGCCTGGACTGTACTTGTTAACAGGAGAGACTGCTTCTACATTGATGGGATACACTTAAATAGAAAGGGTGCAAGAATATTTGCTCATGCTATCGAGGCAGTGTTAGGTGGGTCGAAAAACTGATAGCTTGGGGGGATACAAGGACTAATAGATTAACAGTAGCCGCAGGCAGAGGTGAAAGTGATTCTTGCACAACTTCTATTAGAATAAGTAGCGACCTGGAGCGAGGGGTGTTGGGGGTTTCAGGGACGGATGGCAGTCATCCTGAAATAGGTGGGTATATGGGATGTGTTAGGGTAACTAGGAATAGGAGCATGAATGCTTGCATGTATACCAATGCTATAAGTATAGTAAATAAATTTGATGAATTTGAAGTGTTGGTCAAGACATCAAAGGCGGATATTGTTGGGGTAGCAGAGATGGGGTGTCACACAGATATAAGGAATGCTGAACTGGAATTTGGGGAGTACAATGTGTACAGGAAGGATAGATAGGATAGAAAGGGAGGAGGTGTTAAGCTGTTAATTAAGAAAAACATAAAATCAAAAGAAGCATCCAGTTGATATAGATGAACAGTGCACTGTTGAGTCAGTTTGGTGTGACATAAGCACTGCGAAAGCAAAAATAAGAGTAGGAGTGTGTTATATAGGCCTAATGACTCGAATTAGTACAATGAAAAATTGTACAGAGAAATAGAGTGGGCTAGTAAATCGGAATGTCTTATAATGGGGGATTTTAACTTCCCAGATATTGACTGGAACTTGTGGGTTGGTCACTCACACACTAGTCAGACTTTTGTGGATTTATTGGATGATTGTTTTCTGCAGCAGCATGTTCGAGAGGCAACAAGAGAGAGTAATACTCTTGATCTGGTTATCAGCAGTGATCGTTCGTGTATTAAGAATTTTGCAGATAAAGGAACCACTAGGTAGCAGTGATCACAGTGTACTGATGTGGGATTTACTTAAAGATTTAATTACCATCGGGGGAAAGGGTTTTTGCTTTCATAAGGGTGAGTATAGTGGTCTCCTACAGTTTTTAAATTCTGTACAGTGGGATCAACTGATGATGATACCAACAGTAAATTCTAAGTGGGAAGCATTCAAGGAATTAATCGTGGAAGCTACTAAAAGTTTCATACCTATTAAGAAATATTGTTCAAGGTTTAGGCCAAAATGGTTATCTAATGAACTAATGAGACTCGTAACAGAGAAGAAAAATGCATGGGATGCATATAATTTATCAAGTGACTCAGAAGCCTATGGCAGATATAAGCTAGTCTGTAATCAGGTCACAAAGGAGGTTAGGCTGGCGAAGGCAGATTACAAGAAATCCTTGGCAAAAGATGCTAAGAAAAACAGCAAGGATTTCTTTATTTATATAAACTCTAAAAGGAAGGGGATGAATCGGATTGGTCCACTTGACATCGATGGTTCGACTGTTGATGATCCTTCTCAGATAGCAAACAAACTGAAGGAGTATTTTGCATCTACATTCACACATGAGGAATTATTAAGGTTTGAAAATGGCAGAAGGTTATCAAATTGTAGCAGGATACTTAATGATTTTGTAATAACTGAGACAAAGTGGAGGAGAAATTGTTGAAGTTAAACATAAGAAAGGCACCTGGGGTGGTGGGATCTATCCAGTTATATTAAAGGAGGCGGCAAAGCAACTAAGCAAACCCTTAGCCATAATTATGAGAGCATCATTGGACTCAGGGGAGGTTTCCACGGACTGGAGATGTGCAAATGTATCTCCAATTCACAAAGGGGGACACAAGTAATTACAGACCAGTTAGTTTAACTTCTGTTCCGGGTAAAATAATGGAGTCACTGGTTAAAGATGCATTGTAGGATCATCTAGACAAGACTGCGGCAATAATTCAGACACAGCATGGGTTTTTAAGGGAAAGTCTTGTCTGACGAATTTGGTAGGATATTATGATGTGGTTACAAAGGAACTGGATGCAAAAAACAATTTTGATATCATATATTTGGATTTCAGGAAAGCTTTTGACACTGTTGCTCATGGAAGACTATTGTACAAATTGGAGCAGAATGGTATTAAGGGTAAGTTGCTACAATGGATAAAAGGATGGTTAAGTGGGAGAAGACAGAGGGTGGTAATCAATGGGTGCTGCTCTTCATGGACTAATGTTATTAGTGGAGTCCCACAGGGTTTGGTGTTGGGTCCACTGTTGTTTTGTATATTTATCAATGATATTAATGAAAGAATATCAGGCTTAATGTCGAAGCTTGCAGAAAATAAAAAGGTTGACAGGGTTGTTAATGACAGTAATGACTCTAGAAAATTTGGGCAGATGGGCTGAGAAGTTTAACATTGACAAATGCAAAGTACTGCATATGGGTAGAAGTAACCCCAGAGAAACGTACCAACTGTGTGGTACTACACTTAAGGTGGTGGAAATTGAAAAGACCTGGGAGTAATTGTGCAGTCAAATATGAAGTTTTCTGAGCAATGCAGACAGGCTGCCAGGGCAGGTCATGGGGTTTTGTCAATGATATATAGGAATTTTGCTAGCAGGGAGAAGGAAGTGATTGTCCCTCTGTATAAGACAATGGTCAGGCCATGCCTTGAGTACTGCGTACGGGTCTGGAGGCCTCATTTTAGGAAGGATGTAGATTTACTTGAGCGTGTACAGAGAAGGGCAACAAGATTGGTGAGGGGAATGAAGTGATCCTCTTACCAAGAGAGGCTTAAGTTCTGCAAATTGCAGTGGCTGGAGACTAGGCACTTGCGCGGTGATCTGATTGAGGTGTATAAGGCCCTGAATGGGTTGAGCACGCTGAATTCTGATGGGATCCTTCCACTTGTTCAGATTACAAACCTAAGGGGGCATAAATTAAAATTAAGAAAGGACAGATGTAGAATAGATGTGCGGAAATTTGCCTTTAGCCAGCGGATGGTTAATTGCTGGAACAAGCTTCCATCTGTCGTTGTGGAAGTTGATAGGTTGAATAAATTTAAGGAGGAACTGGACAGGCATTTGGAGGGAATGGTGTGATTTTTTTTTTTTTTTTTGGCTGATGCTGCATAAGCTCATACACTTGCTTTCTTACATCACATGCCACTACTACTACTACTAATTCCTTAAATTTGATATCCAAGTTTAAATGATATCAATATTATTCTTTGCATTCAGTTCCTTTGTGACCACATCATAGTATCCAATCAAATTGGTCAGACAAGACTTCCCCTTAACAAACCCATGATGTGTCTGAACTATAACTGAAATCTTGTCTAGATAATCCTGCAGTGCTTCTTTGACCAGTCCTCCTTTAATTTCCACGGAACAGAAATTAAACTAACAGGTCTATAGTTACTTGTGTCACACTTTGATCCTCTTTTGTGAATTTGGTCACATTTGCAATCTCCAGTCCATGGTTACCTCTCATGAGTCCAAGGAAGCTCTCATAATTATGTCCAACGGTTTTCCTATTTCCTTTGCTGCTGCCTCCTTTAATATAACTCAGTATATCCCATCCACCCTGCCTTTCTTATGTTTATCTTCAACAGTTTTTGCTCTGAGTTATTACAAAATCATTTAACTCACTCCCAGAGTTTAATACACCTCTGACATTCCCCTCCCTGAATAATTCCTCATGTGTAAGTGTAGATGCAAAATACTCTTTCAGGTTGCTAGCTCCCTGAGCAGGATCATCAACAGTTGAACCATTGATATCAGATGGATGAATCTAATTCATCCCCTTCCTTCTAGAGTTTACATAAGTAAAGAACTCTTTGCTGTTTTTCTTTGCATCCTTTGACAAAGATTTCTCGAAATCTGCCTTTGCCTACCTAACATCCTTTGTGACTTGATTACAGACCAGCTTATATCTACTGTAGGCTTCTGTGTCACCTGTTAATTTATATGTATCATATGCATTTTTCTTCTCTGCCGCATGTCTTATTAGTTCATCTGACGTCCATTTAAGCCTAAACCTTATAGAATAAAAATTTAAAAACTTTTGGGTCAGACCACTGTAGTTCTGCTCAGGTAGCTATCAAACTGAATGAGTATTTTGCATCTACATTTACACATGAAGAGTTATTCAGGGGGAGGAATGCCATAGTTGTATTAAACTCTGGCAGTTGAGCTAAATGAATTTGTAATTACTGAGAGCAAAGTGGAGCAGAAACATTTGAAGATAAACATAAGAAAGGCACCTAGAGTGGATGGGATCTATCCAGTTATATTAAAGGAGGCAGCAAAGGAAGTCACCTTTATGAAAGCAAAAACCCTTCCCTTTACCTCTGATGGTAGTTACCTCTGAGTAAATCCCACATCAGCGCACTGTGATCACTGCCACCTAGGGGTTCTTTTATCTGCAGCTTCTTGATGCATCAAGAATCACTACTGATAATAAGATCAAGAGTACAGGTGGGCCTCGATTAATGCGATTAATTCGTTCCGCGAGTGCATCGTGCAAAACGGAAACGCATTAATCGAATATCATAACCAATAGAAAAAATTATAACTGATCCTTGACCTTCTGGAATGTCCATAAAGAATTTTAAAAATACCTTTTAAATAACTTTTAACTGTATATAATGTAAAAGATAATTAAAATAATTATGGAATTAAATGTTTATTGCATAAAACAGCGGTTCTTAAACTGTGCACCACGAAATATTTTAAATTTTCGAGGGAAACACAGCAATACTCGACATCTGTCGGACACAGCGCGAACTACTAGCTCGAAGTAGTTCACAGTTTCAGCATTTCTTATTAAGTTGTTTGGACCTAACTACTAAACGAAACTGTTAGGTATTTCTTTTGGTCTGGGTGTGCCTTGAAAAAATTACTGAGACATTAAAGGCGCTGTGAACCGAGAAACTTTGGGAACCTCTGACATAAAATACACAATGAAGAGATTACTGTTGCGGAAATATTTGAACAGTGTTGACTTTCTCTTTTCATCAATCAATTTCCGATAGCCAACAACAATCTTCTATGGGCCCTGGCGAAATAAATATCGCAGAGAACATCAAACCTTTTGTTTGAGGTTCTATGCGATACGAAAGATTTCATCTAATTCTTTTACCGTTATCTCCTTCGCGGTAACATTTTCATCTGGCTCATTTATAAATTTGGATTTTTAAATGCAAGTCAGCACTGACTTTATTAGCAGGAGACAAACACGTCTTCTTCCGATGGTTGATGGAACACACCGAGGCGGGCAGCAGGCAAACGTTTGTTTATTGACCGTACTACTCGTGGTAAATTTAACGCGCGAGTCAAATCTTTTTCAACTATCGCATAAAAAAAAAGATCGCGTTAATCGAACTCACGTTATGCGAGGCCTAGCTGTATGAATTCCTCTAGTTGCCTCCCAAACGTGCTGCTGTAGAAAACAGTCATCCAATAAATCCACAAAAGTCTGGCTAGTGTGCATATGACCACCCCTTGTGTTGCAATTAATATCTGGGAAATTAAAATTCCCCATTATAAGACAATCTCATTTACTGGCCCAATCTATTTCTCTGTACAGTTGTATTTTATAATCATCCAAGTCATCCTATAACACACTCCTACTCTCATTTACCCTTTTCCAGTGCATATGTCACACCAGACTGGCTCAATATTTCACTGTCCACTCATATCAACTTTGCTGTTCTTCCTTAGATTTTGTTTCTTAACTAATAGCATAACCTCTCCTTCCTTCCTATCCTGTCTATCCGTTCTGTACACATTGTACTCTCCAAAGTCCAATTCTGCATTCCTTTTATCTGTGTGACACGATATCTCTGAAATCCCAACAGTATCTGCCTTTGATGGTTTGACCAATGCCTCAAATTTATTTACCAAACTCCCAGCATTGTGGTGTATACACAAGTATACATGCATCAGTTCTTATTCTTAGCTACCCTAAAACAGCCCATGTATTTACTTGTTCTGCGATGGCTCCCAGAAGTCTCTTAAATTGCCTGCACCTTGTTTTCAAAGCTGTTGCTCATTCCAATACAAGCAGTGCAAGAATCACTTTCACTTCTGCAGCGGCTACTGTTAATCTATTAGTCCATGGATTCCCCCCCCCAAGCTAGCAGTTTTCCTACCCACCTAACACTGCCTCGATAGCATCAGCAAATTTTCTTGCACCCTTTCTATTTAAGTGTATCCCATCCCTGTAGAGAAGCAGTTTCTCCTGTTAACAAGCACAGACTAGGCTGAAAAAAATTCTACCCCATGAGCCTTGCGCAATCTCTCCAGGGCAACTTTTCTTTTCACAGTATAACCCTAGTCGTGTTTGCGCCAGTAAAATCAAAATCAATCAATCTAGGGCATCTAAAGAAATATCTCTAAAATTTTCAAATATATCAGCTAATAATAACACATCAGTTTTTAAATACAAATCAGAGTATTCACAGTATTCACCCATGGCTTTTATGGTAAATTCCTTCCAAATGTTTTGTGCGTGAATGTAATCTTCAGATATATCACTTTCGTTTAATATGCTATAAAATTTTTCCTTTTCAGGTAATTTAGTTTCTTCACATTTTTCTAACAAATTTGTATAATCGTAGGGGGTATACACATTTTCTTATCATTAAATCTAGCTTATGTTCTGAAAAGTGCAGACGATACAAAGGTTGGCAGGGTTGTTAAGGTCACTAATGATAGTACGCTGCTGCAACAGGATCTAGAAAAGTTAAGCAGATGGGCTGAAGGGTTGCAAATGAAGTTTAACATTGACAAATGTAAAGTACTACCTATGGGAAGCAGTAACCCCAGAATAACGTACCAACTCTGTGGTAGTACACTGACAGTGGTAGAGAATGAAAAGGACCTGGGGATAATTGTGCAGGCAGATATGAAGTTTTCTGAGCAGTGCAGACAGTCATGGTGTCTTGTCAATGATAGTATGAATCTGAGCTGTAATGCTCAATGATATACAGAAATTTTTCTAGCAGCGATAAGGAGGTGATTATCCCCTTGTATAAGGCAATCGTCAGGCCACACCTTGAGTACTGTATACAGGTCTGGAGGCCTCATTTTAAGAAAGATGTAGAGCTGTTGAAACGAGTACAGAGAAGAGCAGCAAGATTAGTGAATGGAACAAAGGGTTGCTCTTACGAAGAAAGCTTAAGTTTTGCAGATTACAGTGTCTGGAGACTTAGGCACCTGCAAGGTGATCTAATTGAGGTGTATAAAGCCTGGAATGGTTTGAGCATGCTCAATGCTGATGGGATTCTTTCTCTTGCTCGGAATAATCACCTGAGAGGGCATAAATTCAAATTGAGAAAAGACAGTTGTAGGATAGATGTTCAGAAGTTTGCCTTTAGCCAGCAGGTAGTTGATTGGTGGAACAGACTTCCATCTTTTGTCGTGAAAGTTGATAGCCTAAATAAATTTAAGGACGAGCTGGACAGGTAATTGGAACGAAACGGTGGGGTGAAATCGAAGTTTATTTATTTTTTTTTTTTTTTTGGCTGATGCTGCATATGCTTGCTTTCTTGCATCATATGCCTATGCTAATGCTAATTCTATTAATATACACAGTCCTTATAATATTTCGGACTCGTGGACGCTTACACACATGCACGAATAGTAATTCATCCGTTGGTTTATATAAATAATCTCGTGTCTGCTGTTGTTAATTTTATATAAGACGAAGGATATCATTCGCGAACGATTTTGTGCTTCTTGTGAACACGGTAACAAACCGAATAAGGTAGTCTCTTAAAAGAAGTTAAAACATGATTTTAAAGTTTAAATTATGTGGGAATTAATTTATTTGTTTCGTCATTTTTAGAATTTTACAACAATTGTTTTTCAATTCTCATGATGGCTTGTGATGTTTGTTGGTGGCTGCAATCTTTCGGTAATTCTTTTGGATTACCTTGACGTGATATGAGAGTTGAAGGCATGCTTATTTTAATTAATATCTATTTTCATCTTATTTATTTATTTATTAATTTTTTTATGAAAACCCCAAACACGAGAGGTATTAGATCCTATATAGTACCGTGCTTAGGATGCAGGTTGAAAAGATGAAAGAATATATTTGTTGACATTTGACTTCGACTTTTGTAGACTGTAATTTTCAGGAAATACGTATGAAGGAAGGTTGTTCCAGAAAATGGCAGTTGAATGAATAAACGGGGAAAGATAAAAAGCTGGTTCTGTGAATTTAAAGTTGGACAGTAAATGGATGTTGGCTCGTGGCAGCACGTATTCAGACTGTTTTGAAAGAGAGTGCGTGAATTATGGAAGCCAGTTCAGAAGAACAGTGCCCATGGAAATATCTGTAGAAAAAGCATACAGCAGAAACAGTACGTCTGTGAGACAGAGAGCGCAGAGACTCTGTCAGAGAGGAGTTATTAATTAACCTAGCTGCCCTCTTCTGAATGGAATCTAGAAGCCTCGGAGGTTTTGGGGGCAACTGCCCCAGATGTGGGAACAATATTCAGTGGTAGGGCGGATTTGCGATTTGTATAGAGTGAACAGTTGTTTGGAAGAAAAGTAACGCCTAGCGCGAAAGAGAAAACCAAGTTTTTTTAGATGCAGAGGAAGCAATATTTATAATGTTCTTGTGCCAAGAGAGATTAGAAGTCAGGTTAATCCCTAAAACATATATATCAACTTGTCTAGAAATCGGAGTGTCATCAAAGGTAAGCATAGGAGCAGAAGAAACCTTTTTGTGAGATATAAAACAAGACTGAGTTTTAGAAGGATTGAAATCAACTAAGTTGTCTTTGCCTCACTGGAGAAATAACTGGAGATCGGCATTTAAAGAATTGGTAGCAGATATTTGAGAGGTTGAAGCTGATTGAGCAGTGCAAGGTTTCTTAAAATGGAAAGTGGAATGCAATGTGCTATCATCTGCAAAACTATGGATAGCATTTCCAGTCAATGGAAGAAGGTCATTAATATACAAGAGGAAAAGAGTGGGGGAAAGAACTGAACCTTAGGGGACACCAGCATTAGTGGAGAAGTTAGAAGACAGAAATCCATCTACCATCACCCTCAGTGAACAATCAGAGAGAAAACTGGATAACCAATTACAAAAAACAGTTGACAAACCATAAGATGGAAGCTTGTTTAGAAAACCTTTATACCAAACACGATCCAAAGCCTTTGAGATGTCAAGAACAGCTGCTTGTGTTTCACCAAACTTTTCCATTGAATTTGTCCATATATGGGTAACATAAGCCAGAATATTACCATTGGATCAACACTGACGGAATCCATACTGGCGATCATTGATCAGGCGGAAGGTTTCGAGGTAGTTTTAAGAGTGGGCGGTTAATTGATTTCTCCGTTACTTTAGAAAGAGTAGAAGTAATTGCAATGGGACGGTAATTGGATGGGAGGGACTTGTCACCCTTTTTAGCAACTGGCTGGATATGAGCAAATTTCCAAGCAGAAAGAAAAACACCTTTGGAATAAGAAAGTGAAAAAAGGTGGCAAAGAACAGAATTAAGTTCAGAAGCACAGGTTTTGAGAGCAAGTGGAGAAATACCATCAGGACCTTGAGCTTTCTTAGCATCGAGAAATCCTTCTGATCAAGATCATTAATACAGCGGTTGGAAGAAAAATGGAATGCTAGCAGGTCCACTTTATCATTTGCTGAAGTGACAACAGAACCATCTGGTTTTGACAGAGATGGGCAAAAGCTGCGGCCATTAGCTTTGACAAGAGACCAAAATGCTCGGCTACCATTAGGGCAAGAAGCAAGTTTTGTACTCTTAGCCTGTTCAAAATCTAGTTTGGACTGATTAATGACCGCTTTACAATTGTTGCAAGCTCTGGTGTAGCCAGAAAATGAAACATGAAGAATTGGAAACAAGCCAATTACATTATGCAGCATTCTTCTCTTGACAGCCATAGCACATTTATTGGAAAACCAAGGTTTAGATAAAGGACGAGATTTTAAAGTGGAGTATGGAATAAAGGATTCCATTCCTACAAGAATAATTTCACTGACTCGATCTGAGCAAACGTTGATATCAGAAGTTTTAAAACAGTAATCTGACCAAGGAAAAGAAGAAAAGAAATCTTGCAGGTTATTCCATTTTGCATTCTTATAATGCCAAACAATACGAGGTTGGGAATAGCCGTGAGATAAAGGCTCCACAGGAGAAGAGCCAATCACCAAGTTGTGATCTGAGGTACCTAAAGTACTTCTACCGTGTACTTAGAAGGGTTGTTTGTGAGAAAAAGATCAAGTGTGTTGGCTGTATGGTTGGGATTGTCCGATAGGTAAATGAACAATCTGTGCAAGGTCATTAAAAATTGCAAAAGCCTCAGCATATCGACTAGCTGGATTGGTGCGACTAGAAAACGGAAGCCAGCTGGAGTTGTGAACATTAAAATCACCAAGGAAAATTACCTCACTGTTACAAAAGTTGGACTGGAGAAAGTCAAAGAACTCCAAGTGATTAGTGGAGTTAGGAGAACGGTTGAGACAACAGATGAATTTGATAGAATGATGTGGAGAGATTTTAAGCCAGAGAAGATCAAAAAGAGGGGATTCCAAATTACCAAGTCTCTGATAGGGAATATCGGAATAGACATATGCACAAGTACCACCTTTGAGGCGAAAGGAATCATACAGCAAATAATTGGGATAACTGAGATGAGCAGTAGTTGAATCAACTGATAACTGAGATTCTGTCAGACAAAATACATTGGGTTTGGCAGACTGCAAGTGGAAATGGACATTGTTGAGATTAGAATTAAGACCACGTATATATGTGAAATGAACTAGGAAGTGTTTGGAAGGTTTAGATCTTTTCGCAGATAAGCTTACTCTATTAGTTTGACAATTCATGGTGTATTCAATAGTAACAAAAAGTGGGGGGACATGCTGTATGAAGTGAAATTTTTGGATATGTCATACACATGGCAAGAATATACCCAGATCTTTGACATAATGTGGCCTCGACAATGCCCCCCACATACACACTACTCGGACTCCCTCCGGTCACCGTCTGGCAGAGTAGAAGTAGCAAGATTATACACTATCTGATCCGGAAGCTTCCTAAAGAGTTACCAATAGGTTCAGTCCAGTGTACTAACTAGCGGCCGGCCTGCGAACACCGTTTTAGAGCTGTACCCTTGAAATGTAAGAAAGATTGGATTTCGCCATGATGTTCATCATAACCTCAAAAGTCGTCAGTCATACTGCATGATGGAAGAGATGGGGAAGGGTTGACCGGAACTTAGCTCTGGAGACTAAACATGGGTTCCACTACTTCAAGCCTCCAATGAGCAAAGTGGTGGTATTGCACCAGTTGATGAGAGTCGTCTACCACCTAATATTGCCTGGTAACACAGAGAAATGGCATCCCTCCATGTGGTGTGGTCACCACACCTCGACCGCTGCTTACGTTGGTTCGTACCTGGGTAGTCACCCAGTGTGGTTGTGCATGGAGGTTATACCCAAGATTACTAATGGTCCCACCATTGTGAATGTGCAAGCAGAGGATTTGGCTGTCACAGACCGTCCGGACTTCGCCGAAATTGAGTCTACTTGACTTGAATGTCACCCGAATATCAGTTCCATAAGTGTTTTAGATTCCCAGGTAGCATGTACAGCTTGTCTGGCCTATCTGAGAGAATGTCTGTGACAACCACAAGGACCATTATTTATGACTATGCATGGGGGAGTAAGTTCATACTATAATCATTCGCGATTGAGTGTTGAGAGATTAACACTCCTACTAAAAATGGTATGAGGTTTTCACCTATAATTTAAGATCATTGAGACCAAATAGAATTTATGGCCTTCCATCTCTGCGCAAGCGCAAACCCCATATGGAGTACAAAACTGGTGCATCACTGTCACAGTGAGATTGATTGCAGACTACAATCATGCTTTGGAGTTATGGTTTACCACAACTGACTACCCTTGCAGATAGTGGAAATCCAATTATTCTTCCATTTTGCTGTTACAAGCTACGCACAGCTGGTCAGCAAAAGACCTTGATCTTTGTCCATTTAAATGAACTATCAACAGTGCATTCCGATTGTCATGAAATTCTGCAATATCAGCGTGAGTATTTTGTTCCTCATCTGTTTCGCAGTACTGGTGATAGCCATTTACATCAGTTCTTAATGCCATTATATGAAAGAGATAAGTCCATTTTATTATTAAAAGACATACTCAATCATTCTGGACTGCATTTTTCCTGCACTGAATGTTCTGCCTTATGGCCTTGATGCAAGCAGTTTGCACACGCTGGTTTGTTATGCTTATCTTGACAACAACGATAATTGTGGCACCCTTTACCACAATGACTGCAGACTGGTTCATGTCTCTTACAAGTCCTGGCATTATGTCCATATGATTGGCAGTGGTAAGCATATTGTAACAAGATGAAACACATTCAAATTGTATGACATCATTCCAACATAAATTCTGCCTTGCTTCAGTAAATAGCTATAAATACAACCAAAGACCTCTAAAACCAAGTTTCTATCTATCTGATTTGTTCACACTTACCAGCACCTGACATTCCATGTCCACCTTGCTAATATCCGTGTGACTAAGATTTCTGTCATATACTATCAGTAGTTCCTCTTGTTTACTATCATATCAATATCATAGATGATTACCTTGGGCTTTGGCTGCTTTAGTCTCAAGAAGGTCACTCCAAGGCATTTAATTCTTTTGTTTTTCTTTATTTCATCTAAGTCTTTTTCACTGTCTACTTCAAGTACAATACCCCTCCCCACTATTTTTCTGACCTTACTTGCACTGTTTTTAATATACCCTTCATTGCCCTTCAACTTTTGAAGGGCATTAAACGGTATATTAAAAAACTAATTTAATCTTGATACATTAAATATATCAAGACCTCTAGTTCTTTCTTTTAATGAAACCATACCCAGCATTTCTTCTCTACTGGAAGAATCATCAAAACCATGCGAATAAAAATGAGCAATTGAGCTGTATCATTGACGTCTGTAGATTCATCCAGTTGTAAAGAAAAGGACACACAATTAGCAATATGAGCATTCAATTGTTTGCTCACATTTTCACTCATTTTTTCGATGCGTCGTATCACAGTATTTTGAGATAATTGCAGATCTTGAAGAGCACTTTTAATTTCATTTTTGGTCTTAAAATTTTCAAAAAGAGAATCTGTTATTTCTAAAAATGTGTCTTTGATGAATTGACCATCAGAAAATGGTTTGCATTTTTTTGCAAGATGACTCACTTTAAATGATGTTACAGTTACTGCTTTAGATTTTAAATTAGGTGTCATGAAGAAATTTTGTTGCGCAAATAATCTGGATTTAAGTTCTTTTAATTTATTTTTTCTAAGGTCACTATTAGGCGGAAAATCTGACTGGTATTTACCATGGAGTGCGTTGGAGTGCATTTCTAAATTTCATTTTTTGGATATAGCCACAGAAGCATTGCAAATCAAACAACAATTTTTCTTTTATCATTTCAAAAAAGTATTCTAGTTCCCACTCTTGATGAAAATGATACGTTTTACCCTTTTAGTACTATTCATTTAAATTAAAGGGTATTAAATTAACATATAATTGCTGTCCAGTTATTAATATTAAGTAAGCTAAATAAGAATTCGACACATACACTATGCTCTCCACAATGTAACTGCATGAAAGTTTGCTAGACAAGCCTAGCGGCTGTGCGACAACAAGCGTAGTCACATGGTTCAATGGATTTGTAATAAGTGTATGCTGTGGGGCACATAATAATAATAACATTTAGATTTTGACTAATCTATTTTTTATATATCTTTAAAATTCGTATATAAATTCCTATATAAATTCCTATATATTCCTATATATGCTGGCAAAATTCCTATATATCCCCGATATATAGGAATTTTGCCAGTAGGGCAAAATTCCCCTTGTATAAGGCAATGGTCAGGCGACACCTTGAGTACTGCATACAGGTCTGGAGGCCTCATTTTAGGATGTATAGCTGCTCGAATGAGTACAGAGAAGGGCAGCGAGATTGGTGAAGTGAACAAAGGGTTGCTCTTACCAAGAAAGTCCTAAGTTTTGCAAATTACAGCATCTGGAGACTAGGACCTGCGAGGTGATCTGATTGAGGTGTATAAGGCCTTGAATGGTTTGAGCATGCTCAGATTATGCACCTGAGGGGGAATAAATTCAAATTGAAGAAAGAGAGTTGTAGAATAGATGTGCGAAAATTTGCATTTAGCCAGCTGGTGGTTGACTGCTGGAACAAACTTCCATCTGTCATCATTGAAGTTGATAGTATAAATAAATTCAAAGAAGAACTAGACAAGCTTTTGGAACAAATGGTTGGATGAAAAGGGAAGTAATTTTTTTTTTTTTTTTTTTGGCTGATGCCATATAAGCTTGCTTTTTGCATCATATGCCTCTGTTAATGCCAAAGACCAGGAAGGTAATGTGAAAAGTAAAATAAAAGATTTTTCGTAGATCAAATTCCTACTAAAAAATGATAGCTTGATTAATCATGATTTAATACAATGCTTATTTTAATTTATATCTTATTTCCCCAATTTCTTTCTGGTTTTTTTTTATCACAAAATATGCTTACTGAGAATTCTGTCTCATTGTTTAGTCATGAAGACCAACTTTTGAGCAAAGTAAAAACACTTATTCAAGAAGAAATGCAGTCTCTTGTGAGAGAACACAATGTATCATTCAGTACACTGAGATCTCGGACTGTAACCCCTATTCCTCAATCAGTAGATCCACAAATACAGCAGCAATATGTTATGCAACTTCTGAAGCAAAGCCAGTATAATGCAGCCTTCCAGCAGGTAACATTCCATCTACTTTTGTTTCTAAGTTAACTTTTTGCTTAAATAATTGTTTTATTTAACCCTTTCATAAATGAGTTTCTGGACAGTGACCCACAAAAGTAAGTTTTTTGGGAATTTGGATATTTCTAAAAATTGAAAAGTACATAAATAAAATTGAAAATTGTGTGTAATGCTTTTTAAGTATTAATTTTTTCCCCTCTTATAATGAATAATGATTGTTTTTAGATTTTCACTACTTCAGCATATGCATTGTATTCACCATGTCCATCAATATGTAACTTGACTGTGGATAGATTTTCATAAAATTTGTATATTTTGCTCTTTTAGAAAGATATGTTGAGCTGTTCCAAATTTGATTAAAATCTGACTAGTAGAAATTCAGCTGTTATTTCTTTGTCTGTCTGTTCACGTGTAATAATTCTGCTTCCATTGGATTTTCATAAAATTTTATATTTGGTTCTTGTAGAAAGAATTGCCAAGCCATCCCCAATTTCATTAAGATTGGACCAATAGAAATCAAAAAAATATTATCGTTTTTTATTTATTTTTATTATTATTATTTATTATTATTTTTTTCATACACATCTCATAGGCTATCCACATACCATACATTGTAGCTGATTCACTGGGTATTGTTGCTGTGTGCTTGCCAGGAATGAATGGGCAGTACCATACATTGTAGCTGATTCACTGGGTATTGTTGCTGTGTGCTTGCCAGGAATGAATGGGCAGTGTGGCAGATGGGCAGAAATAAAATATTCCCAGTTCATGTATAAAAGTTGCTTTTATCTAATATATATAAATCGTGTATTATTACTATTTGCTAATGTACCTGAAATGTAATTCACTGTGTACATTAACTAACTTGTTTATATTTTTCAGTGATTTTTTTTTTTTTATTATTATTATTATTTATTTATTTTATTTTATTTTTGTCAACCTTGCTCTTCTTTTCAGCTATGAAGTACCGTCAACATTGACATCTTACATCACTGGAATCCAGCATATGCAGCCATGTGCTGCAACCTGTGGAAAGCTGGAAAGGGTGATCCTGATGGGCTCGATTTGGTACTGTAGACTTTCTCCGTTTTGTTGTACAAAAAACACCATTTTTCTCCGTAAAAGAAAAATAACAGTAAAGTAATAGCAAAACTGCATTAAAATCTGAATTTTTCTTAATTTTGTTAAAGAGTATGGTCATGGTAAAAACACTTGACTAGTTCCATAATTGCATTTTTGCAAAACAGGAGGTTCTGGACCAGTCCAACTGGGATCGATTGGTAGGTGGTTTTTACTGATGGGGGTTAAGTGTATTCCTCTAGGTCTCCTTCAGTTTGGTCATGTAATATAGGTATGATGCTTTAAGCAAACTTGGCATACCATTCTCATATGTAGTACCTGCTACTTCACAAGTGGGCTTCCCCATAGACCCTGTGGTGTTTTATAGGTCATATAAACTTTCTTTTTATACCCATGAGTTTAAATCCTTTTTTTTTTTTTTCCCTTCTGGCACCTCAACATTTCTCCTACCTAATTGATCAGATGATACTACAATATCTACCAAAAGATCCATAATTGCCATAACTTTACCATACTTATTCTCCATTTCACAGAAAAGGCAGATGGAAATATATCACCCTTCTTCATCCAGAAAGGATTAGAAGGTTGACAGAATGCAGCCTTTTCACAGATTTTGATCGTAGTAGTAGTAATAGTGGCATATGATGCAAGAAAGCAAGCGTATGCGCTTATGCAGCATCAGCCAAGAGAATCTCATTCCTGCTCGTTCTCATCCTTAAATTTAACATGCCACAGCCTCAAAGTTCCATCAGGGCAGGCTACTTAAACTGCCCAGTAAGAATTTACAATCCAACTCCACTGTTTGTTTGTTTGTTTGTTATTTGGTTTTTAGGAGCATTGGCAACTAAGGCCATATTGCTCCGGGGATATGCGGTGGTCATTCCCTGACCTTCCTGCATCCTCCGTATTTGGTGGTCATGGGACTGAACCCCAGTCTAATCAAGAAGCATGTGCTACGCACTGCTGCTCCTGCCCACCTGGCTACGAAGGCATCCCAACTCCACTGAGGTGTTGCAAATGCTAAAATTGTGGCTGCTCATAAGTAGCTTGTTGTGCCATCCCTGTCCATGCTTGATGTGGTGCCAAAGACCCCGAATGCAAGGAATGTCCAACTCAGAAGGCAATTTGTACAAATTGCCAATGAGAGCAAATGGTACACTCTCAAGCATGCCAGCAATGGAAGGAAAAGAAAGAAATTCAGAAACTGAAATTAAAACTAAACATTTAGTTTTATTTTCAATTAATAGAGCCAGAAAATACATCTAATCAGTAAGTGGTGAGCCATCATACACCCAGGTTTCTGGAAAGTTATCTGGGTATATGACGAACAGAGATGACTATACCACTATCGGTCATTTATTTTTCTTGTCCACGATTTACTGACTGTCAAAACCAACTCAAAATAGTCAGTCAGCTGCCACACCTATATCAACATCTCCCATTGCACCAGCTCTGCCAAAAGTGAGGGGCAAGGAAAAGCAATCAAAACCACCCCACCTCAACTTCAAGAGCAAATGGATATTAGAGGTGGGGGAAACAGAAGATTGTCTTGAAACTTTTTGGATAGAATAGATACTGGACAACATCCCCAAGTCTGAGAACACAAACCTCTGTACCCCTTTGAAAGCCCACAGACTGATTGAACAAATACAAATTATGACCAAATTCAAATTCTTATAGTAGAATTGCCATGAAGTTCATAAAAATGGCAATACCATCAAGCATATGAGGTCTCTTCCTTGCCATCATTATTCACTTATCCAAAAGGACAAAGTTGGGATGGGTCTCCCCATAGAGGGGTCACCATCTTGTAAGTAACTGTCAGCCTATGCCACTTGCCACCACCAACATAGAGGTGTTGGCAAGTGGCATAGGCTGTATTGAAGTTTGTATAGAGCTTAAGTAGCTATTTTCTCTATTTACATGCTACCTGGGAAAGATTCAGATCTTGATGATCTGATTAAACAATTGCATCCCCCTTACCTAGGGGTCTCTGTCTTCTCCCCTTCTCTCCTCCCTCTGTGTACATGAGAGGTAGAAGAAAATCTGTATAGAAGTGATCACTTCCTTGGGATACCTATCATGTGCAATGGGAGACATAGTGTGCATAGTGTTGGGGGAAAGGCGCCTCCAGTGGTTTCCCACATCTGCGCCATATATACTCCTTGGAAACAAACAATATCACTGTGAAAGCCAGAAAAATTTTTTGTGTTGTAAACGAAGTATTATGCTGGGTTCTGTTGGGTGTCCTGGCTTTTGGCTGCAGGGCCCCTGATGGGACCCCACGTTGCCCACACACACCACTAGGAGGTAGCCAGGCTGCCCATAGTCTCCTCCAGGTCACCTGAGCTTCCTGGAAAGAGACCAAGTAAAAAAAAAAAATTTTTTTTAAATAAATAAAATAAAATAATAGGGTACAGGGAGTACAGGATGTACTGGAGAGGGTAAAGGAAAGGAGGTATAGACAGAGCGACGGAGGATGTAAGGGAAGGCATCCTCCACAGGTTGGGTGGGAATTCTCTCACCTAAGCGGAAGTGGAAGAAGAGGCCCCTCGAGAGGGTGGGAAGACAATCACGTATCAAGAGAGACGGATGAAACAATTCAAGCGACCTGAGTGTCAAGTCCAGTAGCTAGAAGTGGTCACAATCTAGGTGAAGATGTTCAGTATATGAGAAAAGGGTGTTGATCAATGTGCATCAGTTCCAGGACGTTGTACCAGTGATCTTCTTCTAGTGAAGAGATCGTGGGCGAAGGCAGAGAAAGCGTGGTACTGGTCTTCCTCATTGATCAGAAAATGTTCATTTCCTCGAGGCAAGGCGTGTATTTTTGATATGAGCAACGTTTGCAGGTCCTCGTAGACCGGGCAAACATAGAATAGGTGATCCCAGTCTTCGTTTTCACCCCAAAGACAGGGTCATCCACGATGTTCATAGAGGCAAGTTTATGATTTATGGATCCATGGCCGGTAATCAGGAAAGTGGTATATAACCCTGGGCTATTTCAGGTAAGAATTTTTTAGTAATGGAACCTTTGGGGGTGGTATTCCATCTGTTTTGCCAGGCGTTAAGAAGGTAGACTGCAAGGTGCTTTTTTTCTTCTTTGATGGTGTTTGCTGGGTTTGTAGTGAAATCCAGGATGGTGGTAGGGAGTCCCTTTGCGAGCCGGTAGTGCACGCCTTTGCGAATTATCTGCAGATCCAGAGGGAGAACTCCTGGCAAGACTTGGAGCACTGGGTTGCTTACTGTGCAGCAGGCATGGGTGATAGTGAGAAGGATATTACGCTGGATGGAGATGAGCTTCCTTTGGTTACGAACAATTAGCATTAGTAGAGGCATTTGATGCAAGAAAGCAAGCTTATGCAGCATCAGCCAAAAAAAAAAAAAAAAAAAAAAAAAGTAACATAAATAAATAAAAATAACCACTTCCACTTCACCCCTCTGTTCGTTCGAAATACCTGTCCAGCTGAGCCTTAAACTTATTTAGGCTATCAACTTCCACGACAAGGGATGGAAGTCTGTTCCACCCACCAACCACCCGCTGGCTAAAGGCAAATTTCCGCACATCTATCCTACATCTGTCTTTCCTCAATTTGAATTTATGCCCTCTCAGGTGATTTTTCTGAGCTAGAGGAAGAATCTCATCAGCATTGAGCATGCTCAAACCATTCAAGGCTTTGTACACCTCTATCAGATCACCCCGCTGGTGCCTAGTTTCCAGACACTGTAATTTGCAAAACTTAAGCCTTTCTTCGTAAGAGAACCCCTTTGTCCCATTCACCAATCTAGTTGCCCTTCTCTGTACTCGTTCCAGCAGCTCTACATCCTTCCTGAAATGAGGCCTCCAGGCCTGTATACAGTACTCTAGGTGTGGCCTGACCATTGCCTTATACAAGGGAATAATCACCTCCTTATCCCTGCTAGAAAAATTCCTATATATCATTGACAATACACCATGAGCTACTCTTGCAGCTCGTCTGCACTGCTCAGAGAACTTCTTATCTGCCTGCACCACCACCCCCAGGTCCCTTTCATTCTCTACCACTGTCAGTGTAGTACCACAGAGTTGATACGTTGCTCTGGGGTTGCTGTTTCCCATATGTAGTACTTTACATTTGTCAATGTTAAACTTCATTTGCCACCTCGAAGCCCATCTGCTCAACCTTTCCAAATCCTGTTGCAGCAGCATAGTGTCAGTAGTGTCCTTGACAACCCTGCCAACCTTCGTATCGTCTGCAAACTTGGACATTAAGCCTGATATACCATCATCAATATCATTTATAAATACAGAAAACAATAAAGGCCCCAATACTGAACCCTGAGGGACTCCACTAATAACATTAGTCCACAATGAGCAGTGTCCATTGATTACCACTCTCTGTCTTCTCCCCCTCAACCACCCCTTTATCCATAGCAGCAACTTGCCTCCAATGCCACACTGCTCCAATTTGTGCAGCAGTCTTCCATGTGCAACAGTATCAAAAGCCTTTCTAAGATCCAAGTATATAATATCAAAGTTATTCCCTGCATCCAGTTCTTTTGTGACTGCATCCTAGTATCCAATCAAATTGGTCAGGCAAGACTTCCCCTTAACAAAACCATGCTGTGTCCTAGCTATAACTGAAGTCTTGTCTAGATGATCCTGCAGTGCTTCTTTCACCAGTGCCTCCATTAATTTTCCGGGAACAGAAGTTAAACTCACAGGTCTATAATTACTTGTGTCAGCCTTTGATCCCCCTTTGTGAATTGGGGTCACATTTGCACATCTCCAGTCAATGGGTACCTCCCCTGAGTCCAAGGAAGCTCTCATAATTATGGCTAAGGGTTTGCTTACCTCCTTTGCTGCCTCCTTTAATATAACTGGATAGATCCCATCCACCCCAGGTGCCTTTCTTGTGTTTATCTTCAACAATTTCTCCTCCACTTTGCTCTCAGTTATTACAAGATTCTCTAGCTTACTGCTAGAGTTGAATACACCTCTGGCATTCCCCTCGCTGAATAACTCCTCATGTGTGAATGTCGATGCAAAATATTCATTTAGTTTGTTAGCTACCCGAGCAGGGTCATCAACAGTTGACCCATCGATCTCAAGTGGACCAATCTGAATCATCCCCTTCCTTCTAGAGTTTACATAAGTAAAGAACTCTTTGCTGTTTTTCTTCGCATCCCTTGCCAAGGATCTCTCGTAATCTGCCTTCGCCTGCCTAACCTCCTTTGTAACTTGGTTACAGATCAACTTGTATCTATCATAGGCGTCCGTGTCACGTGTTAATTTGTATGTATCCCATGCATTTTTCTTCTCTGCCATATGCCTCATTAGTTCATCTGACAACCATTTAGGCCTAAACCTTGAACAATATTTCTTAGTTGGTATGTAAAGCCTAGTAGCTTCCACGATAAGTTCTTTGAATGCTTCCCATTTTGAATTTGCTGTTGGCAATATCATCAGTTGATCCCACTGTATAGAATTTAAATACTGTCTCAGTCCATTGTAGTCGCCTTTACGAAAGCAATACCCCTTCCCTTTACCCCTAATGGTAGTTACCTCTTTGAGTAACTCCCACTTCAGCACACTGTGATCACTGCCACCAAGTGGTTCATTTATCTGCAGATTCTTAATGCATGAAGAATCACTACTGATAATCAAATCAAGAGTATTACTCCCTCTAGTTGCCTCCCGAACATGCTGATGTAGAAAGCAATCATCCAATAAATCCACAAAAGCCTTGCTACTGTGTGAGTGACCAGCCCCCAAATTCCAGTCAATATCTGGGAAATTAAAATCCCCCATTATAAGACTCTCTGATTTACTGGCCCACTCTATTTCTCCGAACAGTTTCTTATTATACTCATCAGAGTCATTAGGCCTATAGCACACTCCTACTCTCAATTTTGATCTCCCAATGCTTATGTCACACCAAACTGACTCGACACTGCACTGTCCAGCGATGTCGACTGGCTTCACTTCCTTGGATTTTATGTGTTTTTTAACTAATAGCATAACCCCTCCTCCCTTCCTATCCTGTCTATCCTTTCTGTAGACATTGTACTCCCCAAATTCCAGTTCTGCATTTCTTATATCTGTGTGACACCACGTCTCTGAAATCCCCACAATATCTGCCTTTGATGTTTTGAGCAATACCTCAAATTCATCAAATTTATTTACTAAACTCCTAGCATTGGTGTACACACAAGTATACATGCACCTGTTCTTTTTCTTAGCTACCCTAACACAACCCATGTGTTTACTTGTACCCCAATGATTCCCAGCAGTCTCTGAAATATCCTGCATCTTATTTTCCAGGCTGCAGCTCATTCCAATAGAAGCAGTGCAAGAATCACTTTCACCTCTGCCAGTGGCTACTGTTAATCTATTAGTCCTTGTATCCCCCCAATCTAGCAGTTTTCCGACCCACCTAACATTGCCTCGATAGCATCAGCAAACATTCTTGCACCCTTTCTATTTAAGTGTATCCCATCCCTGTAGAAGCAGTCTCTCCTGTTAACAAGTACAGACCAGGCTGAAAAAAATTCTACCCCTTGAGCCCTGCACAATCTTTCCAGGGCCGAATTGATTGACAGGGCTCTCATCATATACTCCCTCCTATCGTGTCTGGGCAGAATTGCAGACACTTTCAATTTCAACCCTAATTCACGGCTTTTTTTCATCAGTGACCTGTACTTGTCAAGTAATTCCGCCGGTCTCCTACTCTTAATGTCATTAGTGCCAACGTGTACAACTATATCACCTTTTGTGCCCTTAAAAGATGATATCCGCTCTACAACGTCATCAACTTTTGCCCCTGGCAGACATACCCTGGTCCTATTCCACCTATCCTTTTTACAAAGCATGTTTCCCGTTTCCCTGACAATAGAGTCACCAACAACTACTAGTTCCTTTGGGACCAGCGCATTCTGCCTTGGGGGTTGCCGCTGTGTTCCGCGATGACCAAGTGCAAGCTCTGGCATTGGTGTGGGCAGCTGAGAGCTTGATGGGCCCCTCACTTGTAATCCTTCGAGGGCATCCACCCTATCCTTCAAGCTCTCATATAGGCCCATAACAACGCTGAGTTGTCGCCTTATCTCCTTACACTCCTTGCATCGCACACACACAAAGACATCCCCCATGGCAGTATCATGTCCCATACTTGACTGCTCCGCAAACATCAAGCAAATAGTGCATCTTACAAGGCTGTGATTCAGAGGACAACTGCCCCCCTCAGTTCTCCCCTGGGCCACAGCATTCCCATTAGCTTGAGCCCTTTGCTTTGCTGCTCTGGTTTGAGTCATGATTTAGATTTACTTTCAATAAAATTTCAATTTCTGTACAAAATTAAATCCTAAACTTGTATCCAAACACAGTTATAACGCTATATTTATGTTTCAGTAACGAGTGTTATCTACGGAATATTTACGTTTCAGTAACGAGTGTTATCTACGAAATATTTACGTTTCAGTAACGAGTGTTATCTGCGAAATCCCTTTATATAACTTTCGTATCAAGTTATGTATTAATTATTTGTTTTTACTAATTATTTATGTTACGTAACCTAAGTGGTTATATGTATAATTAATTATGTTAAATATAATTAATTATATTACGTTTGTAATCTAAGTCGTTATATGTATTTATTTAAACGTACAATTTAACTGCTAACGAAGTTCAACTAACGCTATCTAGTACGGTATATCGTATCACAAAGGCGGGAAAATTACGAACGGTTAGCGGAGTTGAAACACGTGGAAACCTTTACCGATACTTTTATGCAATTACAAGGCCGAGTAAAGAATAAATACACCAAATTAATCAGAAAATCACAAAATAATGTTATACTACTAAATTTAAATCAAAAGTTTTAGAAAAACAATAATGAAACCTGCACAGTAGGTTATAGTTGGGAATAAATACAGCTTTGTATAGCATATGCAGTGAGTGGCGATTTAAGCCCCAGTCAGACCTGCTGATCCTCACTACCATTGCCGTGTAGTTCCTGACTTTGCGATGAAGGTAGTCTATATGCGGGTAAAACGTGGGCTTGGGGTCAGTTTGATAGTTCTACCAGCAATTTTAATCTGCAGCGGCCTGCTTATTTGAAGGGTTCCTCTGAGTAGAATTGAAGTAGTTTTCTCAGGGGATATATGGAGTTTATGGAGGCTGGCCCATCCTTGTAGCTTTGTAAGGGCTCCGTTGGCTGTTGTTTCCAGTGACTGTCAGTATCAAGTCGTCTGTGAAGGCTTGGGTGGAAACAGACCCCCGGTCTAGGTTTAGGAACTCGTCCATGACTACATTCCATAGGAAAGGACCAAGGGCAGAGCCCTGGGGGCATCCTCTGTAGACATTTCTGGAGACTTGTCAATAGGCATTTCTGACTGTAACACTTCTGTTGTGAAGATAGTCCTGTATGCAGCTGTAAAGATTTGCTGGAACACTAGCTTTTCTGAATCTTCGTAGTATATACTTGGCCATCAGAGCAAGTCAAAGGCCCCAGCGAAATCCACTGATATTACTAAGAAGTATTTCGTGGCTGAATTTTTGACTGAATCCATGAGCTGTCAAAGAGCATCTTCTGCTGAATGGCCTTCCCGAAAACCGAACTGGTTTGGGGACTGGAGATTTGCATTTTTATAGGGTTTTTCCAATCTGGATAAGAGAAGACGTTCAAATATTTTGCTTAAAACGGGAAGGAGTGCTATGGGTCTGTATGACTTTGGCTGCTCTGGTGGTTTACTTGGGTTCTTCAAAATGAGATGTAGATTGGCCTCTTTCCAGTCATCTGGGAAGAGTCCAACTTCCAGACAATGGTTGTACAGGCTGAGAAAGAGATTTGATTGCGTCTCTGCAAGCTTCTTAATTACTTCTGCTTCAATGAAGTCTAACCCTGGGCTTTTTTTGTTTTTTGTTTTGCCAGTGGAAAGTTTTAATTCATCTAAGTTGAAAGGCTATTCTATAGAAGTGGTGCTGTAGCGGGAACAGGGTGTCCAAGATGTTGTTTACTGACTCTTCCCATGTGAGGGTTGTGTTGCCCTGCAGGGTGACTGTAGAGGAGATTACCTCACCCCCGGGGAGCTTGTTCATAACAATGCGATACACAACTCCCCAGGGGGTGCTGTTTCCAGTTGTGGAGACCAGGTGCTCCCAAGACTCTTTCTTCTTTGCTCTAATTAAACTAGTGTAATCATTTCTTAGCCTACGATAGTTATTGCGTAGGGCATTAACTTCATGAGGGGGCCAGGTACAGCAAGCACGTTGAAATGATTTCCGTGCTGTACGAACCTGTTGGCGGAGATGATGCAGTTGGTTGCACCACCATGGGACAGTACTCAGGAAAGGGTGTTTCTTCTTGATTGTTTTGTCACAGACATTGGTTATGATTGATGTTATTTTCCTCTGATGCTGGTTGAGGTTGGTGAGATTGGTGTTTCCAGGAATTTGAAGGAAAGCTTGGACTGTTAAATTAAAGAGGTTCCAGTCTGCTTTGTTAATTGCATAACGGATGATATTGTTTCTAGGCGGAGGTGCTGATTCTATTGAGCGTTGAAGGGTAAAAGTAATCACCCTATGGTCGGAAGTTGTCCAAGCCTCACGGACTTTCCCGTCAGTGATCTTAGTGGCAATGGATCTTGTGGCTGCTGAGGTGTCTATTGTGGACTCCCATAGGGTATTACTGAAAGTAGGCATGTTGTTAGGCTTGTTAAGGATTACAAGAGAGGATGTAGCGAAAAAGTTCTCGAGTTGCTGGCCATTGTGATTGCCCGGGCAATCTTCCGAGTTGCTGTGCCACACTGCAGGAGGGCTTGGACTGCTTGCAGATACCTGATGGCAGGGGTTATATCTTCACCTGGACGACAATACAATGAGATAACATGGAACGATCCCATAGGTCATATAAGCTGGGCGCACACCACCCATGGGGTACAGAGGGTGTGGATTTTGGTGGCAGTAATGTGCAGGTTCCTAACAAGGCAAGGATAACTGCCCACAGAGTGTCTTCTTGTGATTGTATAATTTTGTACATAAGCAGATATCCCCTGACTTTTCTTGCATTTGTATAGGGCTCTTGGATGAACAGGACTTCTGTATTGTCTTTGTTGTATTGTCTTTCTTATTTGGTCCACAACAGCACACGCTCGCTGAGCATTTAGCTGCATAAATTTCATGATGTTATATGGGGCCATAGTTGATTCTTTGTTGTTGTGTGCTTCTTGCTTTCAGATAAACTGGGCACTTGTTAACCCTTGTCGAATGCTTGTAATCCATTTTTGCTAGTTTACAGTTGGCGCAAACCAGTTCTTCAGTTTTGTTAGGGCAGGTGTTAAAGTTATGCCCTTACAGTGCCCACACGTAGAATCGACCTGTGTACATGTGTGTGTAGTATGGCCGAACCTGCAACAGCGAAAGCACTTTGGGACGACTGTGTTCTTTGAACCTATGGCAGGTCCACTCGGGGTACACCCCGTCCTGCTGCTTAATTACTTGCCAAGCTTATGCCGAGAGGTCAATGACCCAGTTTATATTTTGGGAAGATTTTCCTTTGGTCTGGTACTTTGGTTGTATCGCAACAATGTCAGCCATTAGTATTACAGTAATACCCCAACTTACACGAACTCTGAGTTACGCGGTTCTTGATTTTTTTCGTTTTGCAACACTGCCGCCCACTTTCTTCAAGGTCGTTTTTCATATGCTATCGATGTACGGTGCGACGGCGGAGAGTGAGAGCAAAAGATGAACAAAAAATTCAACTTTGCTGCCGCATGAGCTGCACACATATACAAGAATTTGTATTCCAACTGTCATATTTATATAAACCTAAAACAGCAATTGTGGTCTTTAATAAGTTATTGCAGGTAACTGTCTTCTCTGGGCTGTTTAGTCAGAACTCAACATGTGTAAACATTAGTACTCCTAGGTTGACTTTTAATTTAATATCTCTTTATTGTCCTCCAAGTCACGAAATTGTTAATTCTATCCATTATATGGAAACTGTTTTCAGTGAAATTGGTTGTAGTAATTTAATTATTGCATTGGATTCCAATGCAAAGTCTAACTTATGGTTTAGCGGCATGACTGATCAGAGAGGTCGCTTAATGGAGGACTTTATTTTAATGAATAATTTGTGTATAGTCAATATATCAGGTCAGCCTTATACTTTTAATAATGTTCATGGCAGGTCGAATATTGATTTGACTATAGTTACTCAGGGGTTATCCAGACGAATCTGTCATTGGCTTGTGAAAACGGACTATACGAATAGTGATCATAGATCTTTGGTTTTTCATATTAATTTGGCTGATTTAAATACTTCTTTAGATTTTGATAATTTTGAATTAACTAGATTTACTTATAAGAAGATTAACTGGTCTAGTTTTGCACGGTCAGTGGCTTTAGATTTTTCAGGAGACAATATGGTTAATTTGAATTTTTTAAATGCTTGTGAGTATGCTGCTTTCGTTCAGTCTTCGTTGCTTAGAGCCCTCAGTTGTGCCTCAAGAAGACAACGAGTTAAGAGGCGAGTTGTTAATTGGTGGAATGCGGAATTATCCAGGTTAAGGAAAGAAGTATTTTTATGTAGGAAGGCATATCAGAGGTATAGGCGGTGGGGGCTGAATGAGTCTCAATTTTATCATACATGTTATAGGAATAAAAAGAAAATTTATTATAGGGCTATTTATGAGAGTAAATTAAAGGCTTGGAGAAATCTAGTTACTAGTGTGGGCAATACAGATCCTTGGGGATTAATTTATAAACTAAGTATGAATAAAGTAAGACCTGGAGAGATAATGAATACCGTAATCGTCAATGGAGTGGAAACAACTGATTGGATTACAACAGTACAGGCAATAACATCGGAGTTGTTTCCTCATGAGGAAGAAGGGGGGGAGACAACAGAGCAAGAAGGCATCAAGGACTCTAATGTAACATACCTTGGGTCTGTTGATATTAGCTTATTTACTTTAGAGGAATTGAGAGCTGTTTCTAAGAAAATTAACATTTCCAAAGCCCCAGGAATCTATTTAATAGAGAATATTGCTGTTCTTAAAATGATTGAGCTTTATCCTAACATCTTGTTAAACTTGTATAATAAATGCTTACTTCAAGGTACCTTTCCTGGGATCTGGAAAGTTGGTTTGATCAAGCTGTTAGTTAAGCCGGGTAAAAAACCAAATGACCCAAGAGGGTATAGACCAATTTCGTTATTGGCCAATCTTGGCAAAGTTTTTGAAAGATTGTTATTTTTAAGATTGAACCAAGTCATGGAGAAAAATAGTTTGACCCTGCCTTATCAGTATGGTTTCAAGAGAGGGCATTCTACAGAGGATGCCATTAATGATCTCATGAATTTCACCAACCAGGCAGAGGATAAGTATGTGTTAGCCATCTTTATAGATTTTACTGGAGCTTTTGACATGGTGTGGCATGAGAGTATTCTGTCTGCATTAAGGGGTATGCAATGTCCAGACTTATTGTATAGGACGATACAGAGTTATTTGTATTGTAGGAAAATTATACTGAAAGCTAAGCATCTACAGTTTAATAGGAATCTTTCGAGAGGGTGTCCTCAGGGGTCTGTATTGGGCCCACTTTTTTGGAACTTAGTACTTAATTTATGGCTAGAACAATCAATTGAAAATCTGCATAAGATTGCTTATGCAGATGATTTGGTTTTATGTGTTACTGGTAAATCCAGGGCCGTGCTGGAAATAAGAGTGGCCCAGGTATTGGAAAGTCTAGTGTCGTGGGCTGATCTGCACAAACTATTGATATCTACAACTAAAACTGTTATGATGCTTCTTAAGGGGAAACTAAATTATGCTTTTTTTTTTTTTTGATTTGGTAGTTGTTGGCGCATCGGCTTCTGTGGCCATATTGCACCTCCCAAGGTTTTTGCAGTACTTTGATCCAAGTCCGAGGCGGGAATCGAACCCGCGACCTTTGGGTTGCCGGGCAGGCACTTTACCCACTCGGCTAGCCCGGTCGGCTCTCTATTAAATTTTAAACTACATTACTTTGGTCTAGTCAGCTCTCCTTTATGCACTAAATTATGCGCGACCGCCAAAAGCTTTAATTAAGGGGAGGCAGATTCCCCTAGTATCTGAGGTGAAATATCTAGGTATAAGAATTGATGATAGATTATCGTTTTTCCCACATTTAAATTACTTACACGAAAAAATTAAAAAGTTTAGTGCAGCAATAATTCGATTAACACGGTCAGATTGGGGGTTGAAAAGGAAAGTTTTAAATTTATACTACAAGGCAGTCTTCTTACCCATAGTTGCGTACGGAGCATCAGTGTGGTACTTCAGAGTTACTAACGTTAAATTTAAACAGAAATTGTTATCGATTCAGCGCTCAATGCTTTATGTTATTTCTAATTTGTGCAGAACAGTCTCAACGAATGCTATGCAGGTTTTGGCCGGGCATTTGCCTCTAGACTTGTACATTGTGTATCGGGCCCTTTGTTATTACTTAAAAAAAGGCATAGTGGTTTCTTTCATGAATATCACATCTGATGTCACTATAGAGATAGCTAAAGCTAAGAAAAATGTTCTAACGCAGTTGATTGGTATGTGGCAATAGAGATGGGATCTTAGTGCAACTGGGGAGGTGACTAGATTGTTTATTCCAACAGTTAAATTTACTTATGATAGTAACAACAAATGGTTTTTTCCTTCTATGGTAACATCGTTTATTTTAACTGGCCATGGCTCATTAAATTTTAAACTACATTACTTTGGTCTAGTCAGCTCTCCTTTATGCACTTGCGGTCAACCTGAGACTTGGAGTCATTTATTATATGATTGTAGTTTGTATGTTGAACATAGAGAAAGGCTAAAAGTGAAGATTGGTAATTTAGTTAGAGGCTGTGAAAGTGACCTTATTGCTAATCAGGATAAATTTCAAGCACTGCAAGAGTTCTGTGTAACTGTTTTTCAACGGAGAAGACATTGGAATAATCTAATGATTACTAATTAAGATTTGGTTATATGCATTTTGATTATTTGTGTTTTTTTTTTTTTCTTTTAGTTTGTTTATATTACGTGTGTGTATGTATTTATTTATTTATTTATTTATTTATTTATTTATTTTATTTATTTATTTATTTTTTTTTTGCTGGCTCTCAGGTGTGGGCAGCCTGGGAGCGGGATTGCTGGCACCCACCAGTATAGCACTACTTCCGGTGGGTGCGGGATTTTTGTGCATGAGGCACTTAAAATAGAAGACCAGGCCCAGCACCAAGTGAATATGGGCGGCCATTAGGGTCTGTTCGCCATCGGGGAGCGGCTGTGCAGGTGACAGCTTCTCCCTGATGGCGAAGAGACCTTCCATACAGGTCTATTTTGCAGAGGTTCTGCACAAAGTCCACTTTATCAGGTGGAGATAGACGGAAGTCTAGGTGCCACCTTAGACATAATAAAAATAAAATAATAAATAAAAATAAATGTCATATTTATATGTATGCGTTCAAGTTTGTGCTCAACTTTTGTCGGATATTACATCGTTTTCACGATAGAAATGGATCGCGTCGGTCAAGCCATATATCGATGGCATATGAAAAACGACCCTCAGTGTTTCTCTTGCTGTGATACGCATTGGACGTGTTTCGCGCAAACTCTACGTGCACAATTACGATTCTACAATCGACGAAAGTTAAGATTGTTTTGTTATACATTTTCTAAACCCTTAAAAAAACTGTCGTTCAAACGAAGTAAATCTGATTCTCCTGCACGTAGTAAGAAAAGAAATACGATATCTTTTGGAATGTAAACTTAACATTATCAAGGAATTTGATAGCACAATGAAAATTTGTGAATTGGCAAAGAAGTTTGAGCTACCGGAATCCACAGTAAGAACAATCATAAAAGATAAAGAAAGAATTCTCAAAACGGTGAAAAATGCTCAATCCTTGAACTCAAGCATAATTCGTAAACGTCATGGTATTATTGCTGAGATGGAAACAATTCTGAAATTATGGTGTGATAATCAAGTAAAAGTGAAGAATTGTCCAGTCGATCAGAACACTGTGTGCTATCAAGCTAAGCTGATTTTTGAGAGGTTGAAAGAAGAAGCTGGGGAGGCTGGGAAAGATGAAAACTTTGTAGCTAGTAACGGTTGGTTCAACCGATTTAAAACTCACTGTAACTGGCACAGTATTGCAGAGAGTGGAGAAGCGGCAAGTGCTGATAAAGAAGCTGCATCTTCTTTTCCTGAGACACTCAAGGCTATGATAGAAGAAGGTGACTATAGCAGTGAAACCATATTTAACGTGGATGAGACTGGCCTGTTCTGGAAGATGATGCCTAAAAGAACTTTTATTGCACGTGAAGAAAAAAAAACTTTCCAGGCTTTAAGGTTTCCAAAGACCGATTGACAGTGATGGTTGCACCACCATGGGACAGTACTCAGGAAAGGGTGGCGGGAATGCAGCTGGTGACTGCAAGTTAAAACCTCTCTTAATTTATCGCTCCAAAAACCCAAGAGTTTTAAAAATATATCTAAAATTAGCTTACCGGTTATTTGGAGGTCAAATCATAAAGCTTAGGTGACAGCTTCCGTTTTTGAGGACTGGTTTGGTCACCACTTCGAATGTTATTGAAGTCAGTGGTGATGATGTCAACGAGCTGTTGGATTCACATAGTCAGGAGCTGACAATGAATGAGCTCATAGAGATGTGTGAGCAAAATGTCACTGAAGTATCCAGCACTTCAGACCCAGTTCCACCAGAAAAGCACATGACAATTGCAAGCTTGACAGAAGGTCTCAGCTCAATTGAAAAGGGCTTAAAAATTTTAGAAAACAGACTCCAACGAAGAACGCATTATAGCTACAAACAAGGAATAAAAAAATTATTAGCTTGCTACGAAGAAATTCTGCGTGAAAAAAAGAAGGCGCTGTGTCGTCAGACGAATTTGTTAGGTTTTATGAAGCCATCGACATCGAAATAACTTTTTTACATAACTCATATTTTGTATTAATATGTATAAAGAACTGCAATTTTATTAAATATTTTTCTTCTAAACTAGTGTTTTTGTTAGTCCTTGGTCCCAATTAAACAAAATTTATATGTATTTATATGCAAAGTTGTATGCCGACTTACGAGAATTCGACTTAAGTGATTTTTGTCGGACCCACCTATAGCGTAACTTCGGGGTATTACTGTATTATTATTATTATTAGCCATATGGTGCAAGGAAGCCTGAGGCTTATGCTGCACCAGGAAAAAAAAAAAGTTTCCAAATTACCCTGAGAGAGAGAGAGAGAGAGAGAGAGAGAGAGAGAGAGAGAGAGAGAGAGAGAGAGGGGGGGGGGGGTCAAAAGTAGAAGGGAATCACCAAGAAAGAGAAGAATGATGATATCCAGCTCAGGATCCCGGGTGTGCCAAGCCCATACTCACCAGATGTGAGCCCCCCCCCATCAAGGATTTCACAGTAGAAGATTGATCAGACTTACTTGAAATGCCATTAAACATCTGCCAAAGTTAAATGCCACTATAGTCAGCCTGGAGCCACTCAGTGAAATACATACAGAAAATGTTGATCAAGCTACAGCAATTACTATTAAAAAAATATCCATACAATGTCCACCATTTCCAAAATCATAGTGGGATGGCAAATGCACGGCAGCAAGAAATATGCAAAACAAGGTGTGGGAGATATTTCATTGATATCCCACAACATATAATTTAATAGCCTTTAGATGCGCAAATGTCAAATCACATTGCATTCTACATCAGAGCCAGAAAGATTCCTGTATCTGTTTCAAATGAAGGGAAAATGTGCACCCTATTAACACTCCAGCGAAACACTTGCCAAAGTTTCTGCTAAAGCATTGTAATATTCAGTGCTTTTTACCCCTAAACAGAAACATGAAAACAGCTATTGAAGTTGTTTTTGTTTAAGGCCTTTTATAGAACAAAACCTTAAGCAGCACTCTTTCTTCCAGGCAAATGCTGTCAGGACAAATGACATCCATTATGAAGTGATTAACGATCTTTCATTAGAATCTATGTATTACCTTCGTCTCTACGATAGAGGCTGTCTTGAAGAGTAGTTTCTGGAGTCATAAGGCATTCATGATATTTACCCCAAGCCACAAAAGGATCCAAAAATCCCAAACAGCTATCAGCCTGTAGCTCTGACCAGCTGATTGTTCAAGATCCTGGAAAAATGGTCAATGCTCACCTCATGTGGTATTTGGAAGAAAATGGCCTCCTTTCCAGGACACTAACACTTCATCATTTAGTCTGTGTAGAAATGTCTATCCAAGACACTTTCCTCAAAAAAGGAGGGAGGGACCTTGTGTTGGTTTTTTTTTTTTTTTTTTATATATGGAAAGAGCATATGACATGGCTGGAAGATTTCAAAAGACATTTATCACCTTCGCCTTAAGGATCACTTGGCAGTTTTTATTTAAACTTTCTATCAAACCAATCATTCCAGGTTCATGTGGGATCCTTTCTCTCTTGGTCCTTTTGCCAAGAAGGGAGTTCCCCATGGATAATAGTTAGTCCACTCCTCTCTGTACTAAGCATAACTCTTTTGTTATCGGAGTTAATTCTATCACTTTCTCCAGCTACCCTCTTTGTTGATGATTTTAGTATTTTTTCACAGCCATGTAACTTCAGGGGTGTTAAAAGACAATTGCAGTGAGTCATTGACTGCCTCAACTCTTAGGCAGTGGGTAATGGGTTCAGGTTTTCATCCCAGAAGGCTGTTTGTATACAATTTTGTTGAAAATGGAACCTTCACCCTGAAACAGAATTAAAGCTTGGACAAAATATCATTCTGGTAGTACCCAAGACAAAATTCTTGAGTCTTAAATTCATTAAGAAGTTGACATTCCTCCAACATGTCCATCGACTGCAGACAAAGTGCATGAGGAGCTGTGCCTCCTACATGCCATTTCATCTAACAACTTGAGTGTGCATGTCATTGCACGTTGCTTCATATCTATTGCCCACTCATCTGATCTAATTAGATTATGGGTCTCAGGTTTACATCTCAACTAGAAACAGCACATTGCAATGTCTAGACCCAAACCACCACTAGGCTATCTGCATTGTTACTGCAGCGTTTAGAACACCCCATGTTCAGAATGTATAATTCAAAGTAAATGAACTGTCTGTGTTGTGTAGGTGTATGCAGTTGTCCTTACAGTATACTTTTAAACTCAAATCCCTGCCAAACTACCCCATGTGGACATCTATGCTCAAGCCAGCCATGATGGAAAAATCACTCTAATACCCATCTGACTGCCAACTGTCCCTTTGGTATTTGTGTGCAAGAGGTACTCAGAAATCTTAGAATTACAGTAGATAAGGAAGGAGTTGCCCAGTTATTGGGTCAACTCTTTCCACCCAGACTTGCTCGTACACAATCATGTACAATTTGCCCATTAAAAACTAGTGACAAGCCTGCTCTGTCTCCTTTGTCTACCTGCAACATGTGCTGCACATTGAGCTGAAATTTCTGCCTTCTTGCCTGTCTTTACTGATGACTCAAAGTCAGAATCATCTGTGGGATCTGCTGTCATCGTCCTACTTAGTATTGTATCTGAGAATATACTTTAGAAATTCAACACACGACAGAGTTGTGTGCTATAGAGTTTGCCTTGAACCACATTAAAACCCATAATTACCAAAGTTGGAATGGTGTACTTGACTCTTTAAGCATATTACAGGCTTTATCAGTGATGAGTAATCCTCATCCCATCTGTGTTGGATTCAGTTGATTTTACATTTTCTTTCTGAATGTTCATTTGACATCCATTTCTGCTGGGTCACAAGCCACATTGGGATCAGGGTTGGTGAACTGACAGATGCTGCAATCAGGTTAGCAAAACTGAAAAATCATACAGGCACAGCCAATACATAATTGATTGTACTCCCAATGGTAACAATCGTGGCACGGACAGCCTATAAAATGCTATGTCATATTAAGCCTGTAATCAAAAGCAAGAACAACTTTCTCTCTCTCTCTCTCTCTCTCTCTCAAAACTGTGACATAGTTAAATATCATAATTACCTCTATGATATTATTATCTCTGGGAAGTGCTTATAAGAAACCAACGTGTGACTGAGTGATTTATCTATGCTTTCCCTGTGTTGTTATTTTTAGAGTAGTTCTTTTTTACATACCTACATTTATTTAAACTCTATGCCCAGAGCAAGAAAGGAAAGCTACCTCCTTTCTTTATCTTTTTCCTCATCTACATTTAATCCTTACTAATCTCCACTTGCTGTCACATCAGACACTATTTCTACCTCCCTGTAGTGGGGCCGAAAACAAAGGAGCAAATATGGATCACAATGTGTTTCCACCTTTAGAGCTGAAAAACTTGGCCAGAGACAAACTGGCCATGACATGTCTTAATCCAAGAAGTTTAAGGTAAGTTCCTCAGCAACAGATTTTCTTGAATTTCTCATATTGCACTCATATGCATATCAGCCTCTAAGTAAATTATCTCCCTTCCTTATCCAGAAATACCTTGAAAATATTGCAGGATCTCCTAACACAGTTAAGAGACAGCAATCAGGAGACCTGCTAGTGAAAACTATAAACTATTTTAGGCATTTGGGAAAAACTCCTACGAGTTACAAATTTTACTGGGATTCCAGTGAAATTATCTCCTCATGCAATTCTAAATGCATCTAAGGGTGTTATATCTGGCTGGAATTTGTTGAATGTCACAGAGGAAAGAGCTGAAGAGCTTCAGGAACAAAATGTCTTTGAAGTCAAATGAATTATGATTATAAAAGATAATAAACTAAAAGCAGGTTATTCACATTGCTGCATTCATCCCTACATTCCTTCCTAATCCCTTCATGTTATAAGTGGCAAAAGTATGGCTGATCTGAAATGACATGCAATTATAGCAATGCAAAAATCTCTCCTGTAAGGTTTACCCTGTTTTTAGCCAAATAAGAAGACTGCTGTTGAAAATTGAAATCATCCGTTTGTAATCTTTTATCAGATCCCAGCACATTCAGGAATAAAGGGGAATGATCTGACCGATAAAGCTGCAAAAGATCTATCAACTTTAGATTTAACCTCTCTCCCTATTCCAGCCTCCGAATATAACTCATCATACAAGGAGCATGCCTTGCACAGTGGAAAGAGCTATAGCACACCCAAACCAATAATAAACTTTATCAGTTGAAACAGGACCCGAAACTTTGGCACTCCGGCATTCAGACTCTAGTGAAGGGAAAGAAGCGGTACTTTTTACACAGGGCAAGAATAGAACATATGTACTTAACTGATTCACCTCCCATCTACTCACATATGATGATCCTCTTTATAGTCCACACACTCTCCAACGCATCTAACATTAAAACATATTCTGATTGACTGTTTTCACTATCAACAGAACAGAACTTCAGCCCTTCATTCTCTGGCTAATCTCTAATCAACAAATTGGAATATATCATCAGTTCTAAACAGGTTTCTGTAATGAAAATGGTTTATTTTGTCCACCCCAGTTCTGTATTTATATTGTTTGATGAAATATAAGATATATCATAATATGTGAGACCCACTTTCAGGACCTAAAAACAATATAAAAAAAAATTTTATGTAAACATAGGTCTGATTTTTCCATTTCTGAGTTACGTCCATTTTTATGTTCCAGCAACCACCTTCTGCTCAAGAGTTCCAGGTGTCAGTCTGATATGTCGTTCTGATGCTGATGGGTCTACCGTTATCCGAAACTCATTTTCTAAATGAACCAATTTCCTTAAGGCATTCATAAGATATATGAATGCCTTAAGGAAAGGCGTATTCTCTGAAAGGTCTTATTTGACACATGATGATCGATTAGGGACATTTTCTGCATACTGACATCTTGCTTCGGCTGCATTGCAGCTAGCAGGTTCATACATGAGATACATGTCTGCCATCTCTCAGTTTGAATAAGCCTCCACTATCACAGCAAATGCACACTACCATAATATTAATAACAAGCTCCAAATGTAAGGAGAACTAACTGAAATTACTCAAAGAACACAGTATCTTGTTTACATAACTATCAGCAATGCCCTTTAATATATATTGAATATTGCTTGTAAACAGTTGATTGTAGGGGTCTGGCCCAAAATCTCGACAGCATCTACTATATTGTAAAAATATATGAATATAATTCTATATATTTATTAGTTTTTAGTAAATAAAAATTTACATTATTAGATTAATTTTGTATAGAAAGAATAGAAAAAATAAAAATTTTAACAATAAATCAAATACCTCTTTCAATTTGAAGATCATGTTTTCTGTTACAAAAACAAACAGTTTTCAAATACGATCAGCAAATAAAAACAACTTAATAATTTTACTTTATTATATTGCATTTAATTAGTAATTTTTCAAGTCAAATTTTGGATTTGTGTAGGATGTTTGAACAATAATTATAGGTAATAGCATTGAAATGCTAAAGATAAAAAACTTGAAATAAGAATACTTTCAGAATATGAAAATTTAGAGTAATGTATTTTGGCAGCTGCATAACATTTGTCGTAAATATCATTAGCATAACTAAAACTGTAAATATACAGGTATTTATTTATTTGCGACGTACTTTTACGAATTTCTTTGACAAGTACATTAGGCATGACAATGGATTCTGGCAGGATATTTTGAAAGGAGTACCAGGAAAAAATATCCCATTTTCTTCTTATTATTATAATACTTTAATATTGAAGTATATTAGGATTATTATAATACTTAAACATTTGATTATAAGTTGTATGATTTTTTTTGCAAATTTTAATTTGTGATTTTGATTTTTGATATCATTAAACTGTGATTATTGTCAGTAATGTGGTTTTTGTGAACTGATTGTGTACTGTTAGTATATATATATATATATATATATATATATATATATATATATATAGACAAAAAGGTAAATAACAGTATATTTGTGCATATGGTAGGGGAGTTGAGCTATCAGGTGTAATAACCATGGAAAAATAGGGAGAACCTGTAAGTAAAAAATCAATTTACCTGAAATAAAAATAAAATGCAATTAATAATTATTGTAAGCACCTAACACTGTGGGTCCGAGGACTTTTAACTACTTCGTCAAAGGGTCGGCAGCAAAAATCATAGGAGCCACGGCAATAAGCCAGGTCTCTGTTTCTGTTATGATGTACATGTAAACGGTATACATATACATCACAGCCAACCCAACAGAGACCAGAAGGAAGAATAAAAAACTATAAAATAAAAATAATAATGGTAAATAAATGATAAATAAAATCCTGTAGAAAGAGAAGAGTGAAATGTAAACTCAAAAAAATCTGAGAGATGGGGAAAAACAAGAAAACTTATTGTCTGTATGGACCGGAGACATTGAAAGTCAGTGTTGATTGGAGGAGAGAGCCGAGTGTTCCCTTGCGGTGTATATATGTGTCAGTTGAAGTAGCTCCATGTGTGTGGGGGGGGTGAAATCGTAAACCGGAACTTACCCGTGTAATGGGGAAGTGAGCAATTAAACAGATGAAGCAAAAATCCAGCAGAGGGAGAAACAAAAACTAACAAAGTAGTGTGGAAAAGAAACTAAACTTTGTAATAGAAGAAACAAGTAGCAATAATAGAGAAATAGCTTATCTTGATATTGCTTTAGGCCAGCCTAATTGCTCACAAGAAATAAAATGTAGTAAAAAGAACAGCAGAAAGTAATTGAAATGGAACCTAGTATTGCTTGGTGATACGGGGGGGGAGACATTCCTCTGTGGTTGATTTCATTTACCCCTGTCATTAGTGAAGTACAGTAGATTCTTGATTTTCCAGGATAGATGGTAAAAAAAAAAAATTTCCGGATAATCGATTTCCCAGTTAATCCAAAAATACAGTAAGTCCCCAACATACGTAAGAGATATGTTCCTGGACTTGTACGAAAGTCGAGTTTTTCATAACTCAGGAATGACTAATAAAATATTGCTGCTATATCCCTGATATGCCAAAATTACAAAAGCCACATAATATCCTCAGAAGAACGAAGAAAAATAGTTATATATTTTTAATTAGTTCAATTAAAAACTTTATCTGGGGTCAGCGCTGAAGTAGCCAGAGTGGCACATAAGAAAAGAAAACATAAAAGGAAGAAAAAACACATATTATTGTACTGTAAAAACTAATATGTATTTCGTAGCCTTGGTTATTATAGTTGACTTCATTGGTGCTGATCGCTTCTCGCATTCTGTCTTTCTCCTTTATTGTGTTCACCATTGCCACTAGAGTGACCAGCCATCCTGAATTTTGCTTGACATCCTGATTTTCAGATCTCTATAGAGGCATCCCAAAAGAACCCTAGGCAGAACGCCATTTGTCTCTATTTATCACATAATGCAAAATAAATAATATAAAATATAATAATAGATCATACTAAAATTCATTAACTAGCATAACATGAATATGTATAGAAAGTTTAAATAAAATAAATCTCCATTTACATCTTCAATGTTTATTTCTATTAGATTCCCGGACACGAACAAAACCAAGCTTCTAATTGATACGCATGTGTGTGCTGCCACATTGCAATATATGTGAAACATTTTCATTGGCATGCATAGATAATGCAGAGTTTTGCCATAAAATATACGGTATTTTATAATCTAATGTACAGTGAAAAAATCCTGATTTTTTTGGTCATCTTAGTTGCCATTGACAAATCTGAATTCCGCACAATACTTGTTAATGTTTGGCCATTTTCATATGTCATTATCTTGATTTTCTGATCCAACTCGATTGCTTTCCTTTTCTTCATAGATTTACCAGTACTGCTGTCACTTATTCTCTTAGTCGGCACCATGATAACAGTCAAAATTAAATTTTCTGAAAAGAACTTCACAGGGTTAAGCCGAAAACTCACTATTATCACCACACGTGAGCTCACATTTTACTAAAGCACGTTTAACACCACGCACTACTCACGTGTCTAATAAAATGCTTCCCTTTATTTTTACGACGTCAATTTAAAATCTAATAGCTTCCCTTTATTTCTTACAGTGTCGTGTATGGTTTGGTCACCAACATTATAAATGGTTTATTAGGGATTTAACAGATGCACCATTTTCAAACTTTTGAATAATATCAAGTTTTTGTTTAATTGAAAGCACACCTCTTGCATTTGCCTGGAGACATAACAGTCAAACTATTGAATGCTGCAGAATACTGGCTCCTGATGTGGGCTACCTGAAAGTGTCATCTCTCACCACAATTTCACACAACACCAATGGCCAAAGCACTGAATTTAACCACATTTCAGCCTTAATGAACGAATGAAGACTAATCTTCACCATTAAAATGATCACCGGAAAAATCTCAGCGGCCAACATTTGGGACACTTTGTGCTGGCGGATCCTCCAACCAGTGCTTTGCTCCACTCCAAAGCTTCCATCTAGGTTACGTTTTAAAGATCAGTTCCTCCCTTATCAGAAGCTCCATCTAGTTCAGTCCTTGGACAGCGACCTGTGCAAAATCGTTGATGACAAAAAGTACAGACCGACTCATCCTAGCTCTGCACGTGTGTTACACAACCATCAATTGATGTCAGATCGCTCCGGCTCGGCAAGAATTTCAAGGAAACTTGAATTCAAGAAAACTATCTTGTGTTATTTTAATTTATTTTATTATTTTAATTTGATGTATTATTGTTATTATTGTATTTTATATTTTTAACTATTTCAGTCTGCTGTATGCTATTTATTTATCCTATTATTTATTTATTATATTTCCAACGAGATGATATCTCTGCTGCTTGTAACCTCCTGGCTCAGTGCCGTGAAGGGTATTGTAATGTTTTATTTTTATGTTATTAAAAATAATGATCATATTATTATTTTTGTGATATCTAAACAAAAAAAAAATTCCAACATCCCTGACATACATAATGAAACAAAATTTGTCCTTTTGCAGTGCGACGGAACAAAACAATCACTGTGACTCACTAAAGCAAACTAAACATTTGTTCTCTCTCTCTCTCTCTCTCACTTTTTTTTTTTTTTTTTTTTTTTTTTGAGTGGCAGGTGTGAAGGACAGCAGGAGTTGCAAGATAATAGGCACACTAATCTCCCAGTGATGACTTATAATGCCGCTTCTTGTCACTTATTTACTACTTGCAAAACCTCTATACCTGTTCTAGTTGTTACTTGAATTTTATTATTTCTGGTTGTTTTTTTTTTTTTTTTTTTTTTTCCCTTTTTAATTTGGACTCTTGAAGTGTCTGCTATATATAACATAAACTATTTCCATTTAGCCTAAGACCATGGCAATTCCTTGACCTTATAAGCAATTTAGCGTAATTTACAGCAGTTTAATGTGGTTACCAGTGAGTAAGAAGCTTACTCACTGGTAACCACAGCTGTTTTAAGAAGCTTTGATTCTGAAGTTTAACATATCACTTGTACTTAAATTTAATTAATTCATTATACCTATTAACTTTAGCTTATACTTTGTATATTTGTTGGTTTTCATCTCTTATTAAATTGTCTCCTCATATTATTTTAGTTATTTCAGAGAGAGAATTCTAGCTCTTCATTTAAAGTAAAATTACAAAAAGTAAAAATATGCACGATTTACTTACTTTTGTCAGCCAACATTTTTCTAACTAATTTAAAATGAAACAAATTTGTTCTTTCACAGGCATTATCAGCAGCTGATTTAAATTTAGTATTATATGCTTGTGAAGGTGTAAGTCCCAGTCAAGTATTTAGCCAGACACCTTGCCCTTTGCAGCAACCTGTATTATTATCTCTTATTCAACAGCTTTCAGGAGATTTGTTGTCACATACTGAGCTTAAATTAAGGTAAGTAACATTGATGGCTCTTGAATGAAATCATTTTTTTACCACTTTGTGTAAAGAAAATTAATTTCTTTAATATTAAATGTAATATTATTTTCATTATTTTTTTCTTTTATCCCATGAAGAACAATTGTATTTAATCTCTTTAGGTTAAAATGACCACTGCTCATTAAAATGGTTGTATTTAGAGCAGTTGTCAAACTTTCACTTTATTATGTACACTGTAATTTCTAAAAACTTCATCATTTTCCTCCCCCCCCCCCACCAAGCTGCACAGCCAACTTGCAGTCCTTTTATTCTGTATCCTTGTTACCCCAAAGGCCATTGAAGTGTTGCATAATTAATAAATACACTATTATGCAGTTAGGACTATTATTATAATTATTTGAGTTATAAATGGATATTGATAAATAGCATCTTTTTATTAACAAATTAGATTAAAAAAATATACTATTTTTGGTGGTTTTGATAGTTTATTCTGACTGATTCCATTTAAACATTATACATTAATCAGAAAAACTTTCCCAGAATGCAATGTATTTACTTTTATCTGTTTTGTGAAAAGTAGTTTTTTTTTTAAAGCTGTGTACAATAAAGCTTCAAACCAGTAATTTTCAAAAAATCCTGCACATTTTTAAAAATTTTATACTAAAAAATAAATAATTTTACAGTCTTAGCTTTCATTGGGTGCTTTTTTTTTTTTTTTTTTTTTTTTTTTAATTGTGTAAGTTATGGTTAGAATAAGTTATAGCTTCCCAAAGCTATGGCAATGATATGAATCATTGATATGAATTTCCTTAATATGAATCAAATGCACTCTGTGGTGTAATTGGGAAGCTTATTGATAACCAAACTCTGTATCTTTCTCATTTAAATATGGAATATCCCTTTGGGTATGCTGGTAAAAATTTGGAAATTAGAAGCCTGTAATTGAGAAATGCAACTAGAACACTAATTTATTGCAGTTTAAAGTTCCCGAATCCTCTGCATAGAGGAACAGAAATTAAAGGCTTTCAGATATCTTTACTTAACAAATTTATTTTGATACGGTGCCTGCAATGGAGAAATTGCAGGCTGCATTGATTGCATGGTGCAATCAATGCAGCCTGCAATCAAAAAGACTTCTGGCAAGAAGGGAGAAAAAACTCAACTGATGTTTTTATGGCGTGAAGCTTGTATGACAAGGTCAGTTTTCATTAAGAGCAAATAATGGGACATAAAGTCAGCATACTTTCTCTCATCAACAAACCAGCCAATCACATCATTGTAAGTTTGACATCAGTAAACACATTTCAGGAAGCTTTAGTAAAGGTTTCTGTTGGGGCCTAAAGTACAAACTTATTCACATAGCACAAAGCTACAAATGATTTTAGTAGCTTTGTGTTGTGTGAATGTTTCTTGATTGTGAATTGACAGATTTTTTTAATTTATGCTTATTATAGTTCACAAGATATGTTTCTACTTTATTCTCAGTGCAGTGCAGGTGAGCAGCAAGGTTGGCCCATGTTGTCCTGTTGATAATTTAGTAAACAATTGCCTGTAGAGATTGAGAAGTTACGATTCTGCCGTATAAGACAATTTACAAGACTACACTTGAAATACTGTGTCCAATTTTTTTTAGGTGTGCTGTATACACCTAAAAAAAAGGTCTGGTTTCACTCAGACCAAAAATATTGTTTATTTCCATTTTTACTATTCAGTGCCTTTCAGTGGTATCAAAAACAGTGAGTCGAGATTCATAAAAATTGGTTTAAGAATGGGTTTTAAAAATGGATTTTGTTTTCACAAGGACATTACAATTGTCTTAGACACCTTTTCAGTGGGACAAAGTGGTTATTTTAGCAAATTCAAATTCTATGTGGGAAATGTTCAAGGAGGTTATACTGGAAACTACTGAACTTTTCATATCATTGAAAAAAATTGATTGCTAAATTCCCAACAAAACCTCTAGTGAGCGCTGAAGTAAGCTAGGCTAAACATGACTGCTAGCTGGTTTCTACTAACAATTCCACTGAGTCAAAAATTTTGTTTTATTTAATTGTTATATATATATATATATATATATATATATATGTATGTATACACACACACACACACACACACACTTATTATTACTGTCATTAATCTTAGCATTAGCATTGGTAGAAGCATATGATGCAAGAAAGCAAGTTTATACAGCATTAACCAAAAAAAAAAAAAAACCCAACCTTCCCATTTCACCTATCCATTCACTCCAAATGTTTGTCTAGTTCTGCCTTGATTTTATTTAAGCTGTCAACTTCTACAACAACAGATGGATGATAGCGTATTGTCATTAACAACCCTACCAGCCTTTATATCGTCTGCAAACTTAGACATTAAGCCTGATATACCTTCATCAATATCATTAATAAATATAGAAAACAACAATGGACCCAACACTGAACCCTGGGGGACTCCACTAATAACATTAGTCCACGAAGAGCAGTGTCTATTGATTACCACTCTCCAACTCACCCATCCCTTTATCTATAGCAGCATTTTGCCCTTAATGCCATACTGATCCAATTTGTACAGTAGTCTTCCATGTACAACAGTGTCAAAAGCCTTCCTAAGATCCAAGTATATGATATCAAAATTATTTTTTGCATCCATTTCCTTTGTGACCAGATCATAGTATACACTGAAATTGATCAGACAAGACTTCCCCTTAACAAACCTATACTGTGTCCGAACTATAACCGAAGTGTTGTCTAGATGATCCTGCAGTACTTCTTTAACCAATGCCTCCATATCCCCGGAACAGAAGTTAAACTAAGAGGTCTGTAATTACTTGTCACCCTGTGATCCTTCTTTGTGAATTGCACATCTCCAGTCCATGGGTACCTCCCTTGAGTCCAAGGAAGCTCTCATAATTATGGCTAAGTGTTTCCTTACTTCCTTTGCTGCCTCCTTTAATATAACTGAATAGATCCCATCCACCCCAGGTGCCTTTTTTATGTTTATCTTCAACAATTTCTCTTCCATTTTGCTCTCAGTTATTAAAAAATCATTTAACTCACTACCATAGTTTATTACACCTGTAGTATTCCCCTCCCTGAATAACTCCTCATGTGTAAACGCAGGTGCAAAATACTCATTCAGTTTGTTAGCTACCTGAACAGGATCATCAACATTTGAACCATCGATATCAAGTGGACTAATCTGATTCATTCCCGTCCTTCTTGAGTTTACATAAGTAGAAAACTCTTTGCTGTTTTTCTTTGCATCCTTTACCAGAAATTCCTTGTAATCTGCCTTTGCCTGCCTAACCTTTGTGACTTGATTACAGACCAACTTATATCTTCCATAGCCTTCTGTGTCACCTGTTAATTTTTATGTATCCCTTGCATTTTTCTTCTCTGCTACATGTCTCATTAGTTCATCTGACATCCATTTAGGCCTAAACATTGAACAGTATTTCTTGGTTGGTATGAAAAGCCTAGTAGCTTCCAACATATCCTTGAATGCTTTCCATTTAGAATTTGCTGTTGGTAACATCATCAGTTGGTCCCACTGTATAGACTTTAAAAACCGTCTCAGACCCCCGTAGTCACCTTTATGAAAGCAAAAACCCTTCCCTTTACCCATGATGGTAGTTACCTCTTTGAGTAGATCCCACATCGGTACACTGTGATCACTGCCACCTAGTGGCTCCTTTATCTGCAGATTCTCAATGCATGAAGAATCATTACTGATAATCAAATCAAGAGTATTACTCCCTCTGTTTATGGCCCCGGGTGCCAAGTGTTATAGTGATCAAGCAATTCCCTAGGTGATTTCTAGAGCGTTTTCTCAAGGCTACAGTTTTGTTCAAGTTTTTTTTATGTTCTCATTGAGTAATAATCTAGTCTTACAAATTATACATAAATTTCAGAAAGGGAAAAACCACCTTTCTTTTTTTTTTTCCTTTAAATTAACTTACTAACTTTTTTACCACTTGGTCACTCTAGCGGCACTGCTCTTGACTCTCTATAGTGGGGCCGGTAACCTGGGAGAAGAAATTCACTCTCCCAGGGCTGAAAGGAGCAAAGATGGATAAGATATGTTCCACCTTTAGAGCCATCGAGCTCAAGACTACCTACCACATCCATTCTGCTTGCTTGAAGATTTAAATGACTTCTCTGCAAAGTTGCAAAGGTGACGACTTTTGCCGGACAACCAATAAAAGTTACTCCTCATGCCACCCTAAACACTATTTTCAGACAAGACAGGAGTGACTAGCCAGCTTGTGGAGGAGTGGCGGTTCTTATTAGAAACAATGTTCCATCGAAACACCTTGTTCTTCAAACTCCTTTTGAAGTAGTGGCAGTGCACGCTGTAATTGGGACCACTCTTACAATAGCATCTATATATATCCCTCCTAATTTCTCATTCTCTTCAGATGACCTAGAAAATCTAATAGACCAACTACCACATCCATTCTGCTTGCTTAGAGATTTCAATGACTTCTCTGCAAAGTCGCAAAGCTGACCACTTTTGGCAGATAACCAATAAAAGTTACTCCTCAAATTACTCCCTTTGAGGAGTTACTCTGAACTCCTCAAAGGGAGTAATTTCCAAATGGGATTTATTAATAGTATCAGAGGAGGAAATCATGAAAGCGCTTGGTGAACAAAGTCATCCAAGCGAGGAGGAGCATAATCCTCACTTTTAGCTCACCCATCCTACCAACATCTGTCAAAGCAGGATATCTCCATTGTCGTGTCCGTCCTTATATCCCCAATTCCATTAGGTGCTATAAGTGCCAAAAATACGGACACTCCCAAACTGCATGTCAAGGTGAGGTAATATGTCCTAATTGTGGATCAAGGGAACACAGTTAATCCGAATGCACTGCTACCACTTCTCATTGCCCAAACTGTAAGGGTAATCACTCAGCTTTCTCCAAAACATGTGATCTATGGAAGCAAGGAAAAAAATCCAAAAATATAAAGTGAAGAACAAAGTTACATATTCAGAGGCAAGAAGACAAATAATAAAGACAAAGCCAAAACGTACATATGCCACAGCTGCTCTATTCCAATCCATAGCTATTCAAACAGATATTTCAGTTCCTTCAAATATATCCATCGCTAATTGGACACATTCCATACTGTCCTTCCAAACAGTGTCCTCTGCAGCAAAAAACCGAACAAGCCAGTAATTTCCAGCCGATGTTCCTCCAACAGCAAAATCAAAAGTGACAGAAATCACAAAACTGCAACCTCTTATTTCAATCGGAATGGATATTGATCAACATAATGAAGCCGATGATGGAATTTTGGAACTTCATGCAACTGATGAAATGGACACGACACATCCTTTCTTTCCTAAGAAAGAAAAGGCAAAAATAGATAAGATACAAACAAGCTAAACTAAAAAGCAGTCAGAAACAAAAACAACCAACAAAACCGCTTAATGGAAAGAATACTTTAATGGAATTGTAGAGGCTTTCGTAACACAAAAGATGATTTATATGATCTCATCGAATGCTATGAACCAGCAGGCATATCCCTTCAGGAAACTTATTTAAATTCACAATTGTGTCCTACCATAAAAAAATTACACTATTTTCAGACAAGACAGGAGTGACTAGCCAGCTTGTGGAGGGGTGGTGGTTCTTATTAGAAACAATGTTCCATCGAAACACTTGTTCTTCAAACTCCTTTTGAAGTAGTGGCAGTGCGCGCTGTAATTGGGACCACTCTTACAATAGCATCTATATATATATATATATCTCCCTCCTAATTTCTCATTCTCTTCAGATGACCTAGAAAATCTAATAGACCGACTACCACATCCATTCTGCTTGCTTGGAGATTTCAATGCCCATCATTCTCTGTGGGAATCTCCAAAAATTGACAAGAGAGGTAAACTAATAGAATCACTTCTTGATATTTGTCAACTTACTCTTTTTAACACTGGCGAGCTTACCTATATTCATTTTTCTTCAGGATCCATGAGTGCAATAGATCTATCAATCTGTTCTCCCTCTGTATATACCAATACAGAGTGGTTTGTTCTTGAAAATCCAATGAGTAGTGATCATCTACTGATCCTCTGCAAGCTACAAACACGGGTAAACCCCCCCCCTCACTGCGTCGCTCCACTTTGAAGTTTTGTAGGGCACATTGGAACGATTATGCCTCACATATCCAATTTAATGAAGAAATAGTCCATTCCCAGCCCATAGATAATGTTACAGAACACATAAGTAATCAAATATTGCAAGCTGCCAATTCTGCAATACCAAAATCTTTGCAGGGGAAGCGCAAACAGTAATTCCTGGTGGAAAAAAGATTGTACACATGCTAAACAGGAAAAAAACAAAGCTTGGAACTTGTTTTGCAAATTCCCCACAACTAGTAACTTAATCACCTTTAAAAGGATGAAAGCCAAATTCTGCCAAATAAGACAAAAAGCAAAAAAAGATGCCTGGATTAGCTTTTCCTCAAGTATAAATAAGGACATGGACAACAGAATCATCTAGAGCAAGGGTTCCCAACCTTTTTTTTTGCTTGTGGATCCCCGAGTCCTAACTTTACATATGTGGACCCCCATATACGCATATGTAATATTCCTAAATGAAATATTTATTTGTAGGTTAGTAAAAGCTAATAATTAAACAATTCCAATATAATATAAAAAATGTAAGTTACAAATTTTGAAAATTTTAATTGACAGAACTGAAACATATTTTTACTTGTAATGACAGAATTAGTAAAAAAAAATTTTAAAAAATACTATTTCAAACGACATATATAAATTTATTCCTGAGGCTATTAAATAGGCCCTACTAATGAGATCCTTGTGGCTGATGTTTTGATATTAGCATTTTAATATCTAGCTCCATTTTTGTGAGAGTCAGACGAAGATCACCTCTTTTTACTGTATCAAGTCGATTACGATTTTTTGTTAACAGCTGTGTTATACGACTAAAGCCAGATTCCACAAGATAAGATGATGGGAAAACAGTGACATACATTTAGCTTTCTCCCATAAAAGTGTATATTTCCATGCAATGTCACTATTCTTCCATACATCATGCTTTCCTTTTTTGAATAGACTTCAGACTGTCTCATCAGACCGCAATTCAACAAGTTCCTCTTGTAAATCAATTTCAACATCAGCAACATTTACCTCTAATGGAATCAGCACCCAATCTGGGATGTTCAGTTCTAGTAGGTCCTTGAACCTAACTTGCATGTCTTCAGAAATTTTTTTTTAAATGATCAACATACACAACACAATCATCATCTTTTAAATCACTGCTAACTGAAGCAAGGTTTGGAAAATGGTCAAACGCACGGCGTGAGATATTAAGACTGTACAATTTGAGTTTTCCTAGGAATGCATTAATGGCTTCTTTGCTAAATATTAAATCACAATTATATCCTTGCTACAGCTTATTAAGAGAATTCAGTTTTTCAAACACATCTGATAGGTAAAATATGTCTGTTTTCATGGCAACCAACTGTTTTCCAATTCGTTTAAAAAGATACAATACTGTCCCAAAGGACGACAAAGACAATTGCCTTTAGACAACCATCGCACTTCTGTATGCAGTACATAACAGTCAAATCCTTCATTTTCATCACAAAATTTGCAAAAGAGACGATCTTGAAGAGCATTAGCCTTAATGAGCAGCACAAGCCATTAAATTTTCGAGTGGAATATTTTTTTCTCTAAAATAAGACTGGACTTCCTTAAATATTGTTTCACCTTTAGTATCTGTTTTGAGGAATCTTGCAAAAAGCATTTCCTCTCTGAGTTGATTATCATCCATACATCTTACATATGCCAATAAAAGTGCTTCATTGCCCATCAAAGTTGATTCATCGAGTTGCACTGCAAACTGTTTCACTCGTGATTGAGCAATAAGTTGATTTTCTACATCTTCAGACATTTCATCAATGCATCTGGATATTGTGTTATTGCAAGGAAGGTTATCGGTGATTTCACGTGCATTTTTGTTTAACATTGTTGAAATTACAACTGATATCGAAGGCAAGATGACAGTTTCACCAATGCTATGTGGCTTTCCAGATTTTGCTGATTTCATATGATGCTAATAAACCACTATCTTTATTGCTTGCTTGTTTACTAAAAATCTGATCCAGTTTGTTTCTTCCTTGAAAAGTGTCTCGTAGTTTTCAGAAATACTCCACTGATTTATTTTTCTTTTCGCTGTGCCTTGTCTCCAAATGGTGACGAAGCTTACTTGGCTTCATGCTATCATTAAACAGCACAGTCATACATATAAGACACATTGGTTTTGTGATATTCTCTGGTGATTCAATAAAACCATATGATATATTCAGTCAAATATTGTCTTGTTTTCTTCTTTGCATAAGCCATGGGTAATCTGAAAACAATAATAATATTATTAACCGCAAATATTTAATGTTGGAAAATGCTTGTAGGAAATGTAGTTCACTAGAACAATAACGTTCAATAACACAAACAATAGATTTCACCACGACGATGCCGATTACTCACTATAGAATGAAATGACTGCCTCTGACTGACTGACTGACTGACTGACTCTTTCTAGATTAGTCGGTGCTTAAGTGTTTTCTTCTTCGAGAATTTTCTATGGAAAGAAAATTTTTTTTGCGTCAACTAAAGAAGGTTCCAGAAAATACAAGTATCTTCTAACTGCGAATTTCTGGACTTTTCTATGACATTAGTTTATTTTATTATTTTTATTTAACAAATCATTTTATTTATAATATTTTATCATGAACCCCTTAGCTCATATTATGGACCCCCGAAATACAATTTTTTTTCTTGTGGACCCCCTCAAAACTTCTATGGACCCCGGTTGGGAAACGCTGAACATATTTGCTTAATGGTAAATATGTTCAGTCACCAGCTACAATATTAAATTGGGAAGAGGAGTTGTCATCACTGGTAGAAATAGCAAATGCTTTAGTGGAATCATTTGCCAGTACATCAGCAATATCCACCTACAACCCAACCTTTCAACGAATTAAAGAATCTGCAGAACAGAAAAAGATCAATTTTTCTGCAATAGTTTCACATTCATACAACCAGGCCAGAACTTTTAGGGGCACTCAATAAAACATCCTGTAGTGCTGCTGGTCCTGATAGGATCTGACAACAGAGCCAAAAGAACATTGTTAAAATATTACAACAGAATATTCTTAGAAAATACCTACCCAATCTCCTGGCGTCGCGCTATTGTTCTAGCCTTCCCGAAGCCAGGAAAGGATCGCTCCTTTCCACATAACTACCGTACGATTTCACTGACTAGTTGTTTAGGCAAAGTCCTGGAAAAAATGGTTCACACGCGGCTAACGTGGTTCCTGGAAACGAACAACTTGCTAAACAGTATGGATTTCAGAAGAATTGGTCCACTCTAGATGTGATGATAAAAGCAGAAGCAAATATCCGTAATGCCTTCATAAGACAACATCTAGTTATGATCAATCTCGATATTGAGAAAGCGTTTGATACCACCTGGCGATACGGTGTTCTTCAAGATCTTCATTCTTTCGGCTTGAGAGGGTAGTTACCTCAATTTATTCAAAACTTCCTATGCCACAGAACATTTCAGGTTCGATACATGAACAATTTATCCAAATCATTTGAACAAGAGGAGGGTGTACCGCAGCGTTCCATTCTCAGTGCAACATTATTTTCAATAAGAATTACAAACATGACACAGGAAGTACCAAATATAGTAGAATCGTACATGTTTACAGATGATCTCATTATCTCTTGTAAATCCCACACTATGAACACCATTGAAAGGCAGCTTCAAATTTCCATAGCTAAAACAGAATCATGGGCATTACGGAATGGTTTCTCTCTAGCAGAAAAGAAATCCACTTCAATTCATTTTTGTAAAAAATGCAAACTACATCCGGACCCAGAAATATATTTTAAAAAATGCCTGATTCCTGTCACCAAGTTCCGTCTATTGGGGTTATACTTAGACAATAAACTTAATTTTGCTTCTCATATAGCTTATCTTCGGACAATTTGTCTTAAAAAACTGAACACCCTAAGAGCTGTCTCCACTATTTGGATTTCAGGAAAGCTTTTGACACTGTTGCGCATGGAAGACTATTGTACAAATTGGAGCAGAATGGTATTAAGGGTAAGTTGCTACGATGGATAAAAGGATGGTTAAGTGCGAGAAGACAGAGGGTGGTAATCAATGGGTGCTGCTCTTCTTGGACTAATGTTATTAGTGGAGTCCCACAGGGTTCGGTGTTAGGTCCACTGTTGTTTTGTATATTTATCAATGATATTGATGAAGGTATATCAGGCTTAATGTCGAAGTTTGCAGATGATACAAAGGTTGGCAGGGTTGTTAATGACAGTAATGGCAGTGTGCTACTGCAACAGGTTCTAGATAATTTGGGCAGATGGGCTAAGAAGTGACAACTGAAGTTTAACCTTGACAAATGCAGAGAAATGTACCAACTGTGTGGTACTACACTTAAGGTGGTATAAAATGAAAAAGACCTGGGAGTAATTGTGCAGTCAGATATGAAGTTCTCTGAGCAATGCAGACAGGCTGCCAGGCCAGGTCATGGGGTTTTGTTAATGATATATAGGAATTTTGCTAGCAGGGAAAAGGAGGTGATTATCCCTCTGTATAAGGCAATGGTCAGGCCACGCCTTGAGTACTGCGTACAGGTCTGGAGGCCTCATTTTAGGAAGGATGTAGATTTACTTGAGCGTGTACAGAGAAGGGCAACAAGATTGGTGAGGAAAATGAAGGGATCCTCTTACCAAGAGAGGCTTAAATTCTGCAAATTACAGTGGCTGGAGACTAGGCACCTGTGTGGTGATCTGATTGAGGTATATAAGGCCTTGAATGGGTTGAGCACGCTGAATTCTGATGGGATCCTTCCACTTGTTCAGATTACGAACCTAAGGGGGCATAAATTCAAATTAAGAAAAGACAGGTGTAGAATAGATGTGCGGAAATTTGCCTTTAGCCAATGGGTGGTTAATTGCTGGAACAAACTTCCATCTGTCGTTGTGGAAGTTGATAGGTTGAATAAATTTAAGGAGGAACTGGACAGGTATTTGGAGGGAATGGTGTGATTTTTTTTTTTTTTTTTTTTTTTGGCTGATGCTGCATAAGCTCATACATTTGCTTTCTTGCATCACATGCCACTACTACTACTATGTCCTGGAGTGCTGATAGAAGCTCTCTCCTACATCTCTATAGAGCTTTAATAAGATCACGCTTAGATTATGGATCACCGGTCTATGATCCCGCAAGGAAAAGTTCCCTATTACGTCTGGACACCATCCAGCATAGTGCCCTTAGGATAGCTGTGGGAGCCTTCAGAACATCTCCAGTTCACAGCCTGTACATTGATGAAAACGAACCTCCTCTTCATCTGCGGAGAAAAACTATTGTGTAACTATGCAGCAAAGATTAAATGTAATCCATCCCACCCAATCTGGCAGTACTTGTTTGACCCTCAGTTCACCATGCTATATCACAACAAACCCAATGAAAACTGCCCCGCAGGACTTCAATTGTAAAAACTCATAGTCATTTGGCATATTGACTTTCAGAACATATTCCAAGACCTTGCTACCCCAGAACCTCCCTGAGTGTTTACTCACCTCTCTGTGACAATTTTTTTAAGATGGGGAAAATCCTCCCTGACAAATATCACCTTTCAACAGCTGCACAAATCGCATTCCAACTCAGAGAAAGTATGTATCTATACTGCAGAATTATTTGCAATAATAACTTCCATATTGAGCAATCTCTTATATATACAGACTCCTTAAGTGCAATCACTGCCATTCAATCTACCTTTTTTCCCTCTCATCCCATTCTTAAAGAGATCAAGTCTAAATTATTTTATATCAAGCAGACAACCAGAAAGTTACCTTCTGCTGGATCGCTGGCCATGTTGGCATCCCAGGTAACTAACATGCGGATGCCACTGCTAAACATCCCGACTCTGGATTTTCCACTCAACTGAAAGTGCCCTACACTGACTTCAAATTCATTATAAAAAAACATGTAGAAAACAATGGTCTCATCTCTGGAAAACTGAAATCAGTAATAAACTGTTGCAGATTAAAAAAGAGCCACAATGGTTGTCATCTAGTTTCAGGAGGAACTGTTTGGAGGAAATTTGGAGGAACTGTATCATCCAATAAATCCACAAAAGCCTTGCTAGTGTGCGAATGACCAACCCACAAGTTCCGGTCGATATCTGGGAAATTAAAATCCCCCATTATAAGACAATCTGATTTACTGGCCCACTCTCTGTACATTATACTCTGATGAGTATAATATTCATTATACTTATCAGGGTCAGAGTCATTAGGTCTATAGCACAATCCTACTCTCAATTTTGCTTTCACAGTGATTATGTCACGCCAAACTGACTCAACACTGCACTATGTCCACCAATGTCAACTGGGTGCACGTCCTTAGATTTTATGTTTCCTAACTAATAGCATAACCCCTTCTCCCTTCCGATCTTGTCTATACTTCCTGTACACATTGTACTCCCCAAATTCCAATTCTGCATTCCTTATATCTGTGTGACACCACATCTCTGATATCCCAACAATATCTGCCTTTGATGTTTTGACCAGCACCTCAAATTTATTTACCAAACTCCTAGCATTGGTGTACATGCAAGTATACATGCACCTGTTCTTATTCTTAGCTACCCTAACACAGTAATGGCAGTGTGCTACTGCAACAGGATCTAGATAATTTGGGCAGATGGGCTAAGTGGCAACTGAAGTTTAACCTTGACAAATGCAAAGTACTACATATGGTTAGAAGTAACCTCAGAGAAACGTACCAACTGTGTGGTACTACACTTAGGGTGGTAGAAAATGAAAAAGACCTGGGAGTAATTGTGCAGTCAGATATGAAGTTTTCTGAGCAATGCAGACAGGCTGCCAGGGCAGGTCATGGGGTTTTGTCAATGATATATAGGAATTTTGCTAGCAGGGAAAAGGAGGTGATTATCCCTCTGTATAAGGCAATGGTCAGGCCATGCCTTAAGTACTGCGTACAGGTCTGGAGGCCTCATTTTAGGAAGGATGTAGATTTACTTGAGCGTGTACAGAGAAGGGCAACAAGATTGGTGAGGGGAATGAAGTGATCCTCTTACCAAGAGAGGCTTAAGTTCTGAAAATTGCAGTGGCTGGTGACTAGGCACCTGCACGGTGATCTGATTGAGGTGTATAAGGCCTTGAATGGGTTGAGCACGCTGAATTCTGATGGGATCCTTCCACTTGTTCAGATTACGAACCTAGGGGGGCATAAATGCAAATTAAGAAAGGACAGATGTAGAATAGATGTGCGGAAATTTGCCTTTAGCCAGCAGGTGTTTAATTGCTGAAACAAACTTCCATCTGTCGTGGAAGTTGATAGGTTGAATAAATTTAAGGAGGAACTGGACAGGCATTTGGAGGGAATGGTGTGATTTTTTTTTTTTTTTTGGCTGATGCTGCATAAGCTCATACACTTGCTTTCTTGCATCACATGCCACTACTACTACTACTACTACAGCCAATGTATTTACTTGTTCCACAGTGACTCCCAGCAGTCTCTGAAATCCCTGGCACCTTGTTTTCCATGCTGTTTTTCATTCCAATATAAGCAGTGCAAGAATCACTTTCACTTCTGCCAGCGGCTACTGTTAATCTATAGTCCATGGATCTCCCCCCTCAAGCTAGCAGTTTTCCTACCCACCTAACACTGCCTCGATAGCATCAGCAAATATTCTTGCACCCTTTCTATTTAAGTGTATCCCATCCCTGTAGAAGCAGTCTCTCCTGTTAACAAGCACAGACCAGGCTGAAAAAATTTCTACCCCACAAGCCTTGCACAAATCTCTCCATGGCCAAATTGATTGACAAGGCTCTCATCATATACTCCCTCCTATCTTGTCTGGGCAGAAATTGCAGATACCTTCAAACATCAATCCTAACTTGTGGCTTTTTTCAACATTGACCTGTACTTGCTAAACTTAATATCATTAGTGCCAACGTGTACAAAAATATCATCTTTTGTGCCCTTAAAAGATATCTGCTCTACAACATCATCAACCTTTGCCCCTGGCAGACACAGAGCTCAGTATCTTAACATAATCCCATTTGAGAACTGCTGATTCAAACTCCAAATCAGAACCATCACTGCCTCTTCTATCCATGCGATTTCACTAACAGTGCCGGTTGTTTTCATTCTTCCACAATTTATTTTTATTTATTTATTTATTTTGCTGTTTCGCTATTGCTTGTATTTGCAAATGTCTAATTTCATCGCATTTCCTGCCACTTGACATTGAGATATCACATCTACATATAATGCAAAAGTCACCTGTGATACCTTTACATTATGTGGAAAATCTTGTGTGTGTGTTCTTAAATTTTACTTTTTTTTTTTTTTTTTTCTGGCATGTTTTTGAAAGACCTTATCAATTAGCTTTTAGCACCACACAAGTCTGAAAGTATTGCATATTACAGAGAACAACTATTATTGGATATTTCCTATTTTGCATTGTGGCAGTGTAACTACCACAGCACACCTGATGGCCAATTCATTAACAAAAATAAGCAGCATTTTTTTAAAAAAGGGTCGAATTTTAACATGGCTATTTTTTTTTTTTTTTTTTTTTTTTTTGATGAAGAAGCCCTTTGTCACCAATTATGTTACAATGGTAAGACATAAAAGAGTCAGATCAAGTGTAAAATACTGAATCTCCATTGTAAATCTGGACGGTGGCAGCTATGAGAGGCGCCTCCGTAGCCAGGTGGGAAGGAGCAGCAGTGCGTAGCACAAGCTTCTTGATTAGACCGGGGTTTGAGCCCGTCACCACCAAAAACGGAGGATGCGGAAAGGTCAAGGGAATGACCACCGCATATTCCCGGAGCAATATGGCCTTAGTTGCTAATGCTCCTAAAAACCAAACAACAACAACAACAACAGCAGCTATGAGAGTCCTTACATCTTTTCCAGGCTGCAAGCTGAAGTTATACTCTTTGTGAGATTCTGTAATTTGCAAAAGTTTTGCAAATTATAGTGTCTGGTGACTAGGTACCTGCGAGGTAATCTGACTGAGGTGTATAAAGCCTTGAATGGTTTGGGCATGCTCAGTGCTGATGGGATTCTTCCTCTTTCTCAGAATAATTGCCTGAGAGGGCATAAATTCAAATTGAGGAAAGACAATTGAGTTGTAGGATAGATGTGTGGAAGTTTGCCTTTAGCCAGTGGGTGGTTGATTGCTGGAACAAACTTTCATCTGTCGTAGAAGTTGATAGCTTAAATAGATTCAAGGCAGAACTAGACAAACATTTGGAGCAAGTGGATGGGTAAAATGAGAAGGGGTTTTTTTTTTTTTTTTTTGCTGATGCTATATAAGCTTGCTTTCTTGCATCATGTACCTATGCTAATGCTAAAATGCCTCTTTTTGTCCAGCTGAGCACAACAGAGTACAGGTAGTTCTCGACTTTACGAGTTAATTCGTTCCTAGCATGCGCTCCTAAAGCGAGAATTAAATCCCATAGAGACAATGTTAAAAATAGGGGTTACATTCTCAACGATGAAATTAGTTAGCCAATTAGTTTTTAAAATAGTGATTGATTTATCCAAAGAAATTAAAACATAGCCTTTAAAATCAAGCAAATTATAATAATAAAGAAATTATTTATGACTTACAAATTTTAAAGGATGTTTATTCTTCATCAGCTAAATGCACACTCGTTGATCACTTATTATTGGCTCGGCACTTGTTGGTTTGTTGCACAAGGAGTCGTCGTCTTCAGAAATGCTTCAAGAGGCGTTTGTCTATTTTCTTTATAAATTTCAAAGCATGCATAAGCATTTTTTAACGGAACGCACAAATTACAACTAACACGATTACAACTAACAGGAGTAACAAGTTTACGAAGCTTTAAAAAAGGGAATGAAGAGAATATTCTGAAAATTTATTTATGTTTTTTTATACGATTGAAGATTTCAGTAAAGGAGAAACACATTTCACCATAATAACCATCACTATCGGTATTTTCACAAATGAGTTTACTACCCGTTTATAATTGCTTGCAGTAACATAAAAGCCCAATAAATTGGAAAGTACAAATTGTTTTTATTGTTTTATGGTCGTGACCTCCAGAAATGTGCTTTAGAAAAATGTCACAAAGGCGTTCAAAATTGGTTCTTATAACAGAACGTATGGTAACAATGAAAGCATAGTGCATTTTAGTGATTTGAATTGATAACTAATACAATTTTCACTATAAAAACGACCTTTTAGCATTATTAATTTATCTAGCTTTTAGGTTATGTAATCAGAAAATTATTAAGATCCACTTAACCTCCTTAATTACTCTTACAAAGTGTAGTAGGATTTTAAAATTCCGTAAACAAATTCTCCAGCTGTGTCACCCTCGTGGGTAGAGAGTTATATAGAGAAAATTTCAACTTCCGAGGTCGTGGAACGAATTACCAAAAAACAATGCGTTGTTGGGTTCACATGATATTTGGTGTCTCCGGAATGGATTAATATTGTAAAGCTGGGTACACTGTATTGTATAGCTACATGCGTGGTTTGAAATGCGGTATTTATGAATGTTTAACATTCATTTTTTGCAATTAATGTTCATATTTTCAAATGAACTTGATACTTAAAAAAAAAAAAAAACTTGTAAAGCAAGAACTGCCCGTACTTATTTTATTTATTTAGCTTAAAGCAAATAAGTTACACTTTCAGCTAACAATTCACATCCTGTATTACATATCACCTCTTTTAAGATTAATGGAGTTGATTTTAGGCTCCCTTGTCATTAAATGAAGTTCTACACATTTTGTTCTGTGCCAGTAAACTTATCGAGAGCTGTGCATCATCTGTGTAATTGACATTGAAATAATCTACTTTACATAGCATTAAGAAATCATTGTTCAACACCTGTAACAATTGCTGCCTCTCTCCTTTCTTCTTTCTTCTCAGTAAGGAAGATTATATATTTTTTAAATACATGAATATTAATTGTTCGTTAAAATTAATGACAAATAAAATTTCAATCTTACTAATGACTAGAATACAAAGGATAATGGTATATCATTAATTACAGAAAAAATTATTCCACAGTTTCATCATTGCACCAGTTAAAAAGCTATTCATCCATCCATCTTAGAGAAAATGGAAATAAGCAAAACTTTGTCTTTAAATGAGATATTTTCTTCAAGGGTAATATTCACCAAGAAATGAACTGTTGCAACTTTATAAACCATGATCAATATTTTAATAAATAACTATCACATTACAGGCCCTTGTTCACATATGTAATGAGTGAGAACAAGAACTATAAATCCTTGATATGAAGTCAGCTTATTTATACTGGGAATTAATTTATATGTTCACTGTTTATGAATTTTAATAATACTAGTAATTTTATTGCTACGGTTTCACACTAAAAAATTACATGTTTTTCACCTCTCCTGCTCCATAAAAAGCTATTTAAGGGTTAAAAAAAGCGTATGAAGAAAGAAAATATATTGATAAATACAGTTAATTAAAGTAAAAATGTAGGTGAACTATTGTCTGTTCATACTTTCGGTACTTAATCTCTAATAAATCACTGTTTAATTTTATGCTTTTTTTTTCTTTCAGATACATTGAACAAGCAATTACAAATTTAGACAGTACCAACCCTGTTACTAGGAATCATGTTGGGAGTGTTGTTGGTGGTCTTCGTCAAAAACTTTCTGCTTTTATGCAGAATAATCCCAATCATAAATTTGGATGCAACATTAAAATGATTCTTATGGCTACTCAAACACTGATGACTTGTTAATTATTCATCTTAGCATCTAAAAGGGGGAAAAGCATTTTCATATCGTTTTAATAAAAGCACGTATGGACAATGAAGCATTCTTCATCAGAGACTTAGAATATAACTACAGTGACCATATTTTGTGAATAGAATTGTCATCACTCATGACTTCATCCTAGAGAGAGAGAGAGAGAGAGAGAGAGAGAGAGAGAGAGAGAGAGAGAGAGTGCGTATCATTTTTCAACTGTGAAGAACGCCATAATTCTCACTTGATTGTGTTTTTTTTTTTGTGATTCATCGAAAGTGTGTAGGAATGTTATCAATGACTGTTTTTACAAATGACTGTTTGTTTTAGTCAATAAAACTTTTTTTTATAATACAAGATTTATAAAATGTATATGTGTCAACAAATTATATTCACTCTGTAAAATGACACCTCATTTTGTTAAAAGTGGGAAATGATTTAGTTGCACACATTATTATGTGATAGTTCTGTTAAGACAGTAATCTGCTACTGCATTCATGTCATTAATCAAATGACAGCTTCATTTGACATTGGCTCCACTACTGTACCTTTGGGAGTGATTGAATATTATGAACAAATAACATGATGAGTAGCCTTTAATTAAAAAGGTTGTCAAAAAGTAGAAATATAAATGAAAAGGTAAGAAGTGCAATTTTTCATTGGATTATGCCGCTTTTACGAGAATAACTCATTGGAAAAAAGAATAGTATTGTTAAAAACCCCAAATTTGTGTATATGGTTATATACCAGGCTTAGTAAACCAGAGAGTTGCACAAGATGACCCTCAAAGGCATGAAAGCTTTTGAAGGTTATCTTGTGTATGCACTTCAAAGGCTTGTGTACACAATCTTTTGAAACACATATAGTAGAGCGTCAAAAATCCGAACATTAGTAATCCAAACAAACCAGAATTTATTTTATTTATTTATTATTTTTTTTTTTTTACTTTTTTGTTTTTTATGCTGGTGCCATAAAATAATGACAGTAAGCACCGGCTATTGTGATCATGTTTCCAAATTGAATTTTGATTCTATTAAACGGCAATTCTAATAAGTGGAAATCGGAGAAATATTATCCACAGGCTTTAAAAATGAAGATGTAAAGCACCAATTTACACTTTTAATGAAATTAAATTATATGTGAAAATCAACAAACAAACTGAGTGCTATCCAATTCAACTATTTGCTGAAAAGAGTGAGGTAGCTGGCAATAAAGAAATGAAGTTCGAAAATGGTGCAGCAAAAAATAAGTAATTATTTTTGTTAAAGGTCTGTACATATGTGTTATTATGGCTGAAATGTTCCATTTTTACCTATAAATGCAAATACGTAAGTACAACTCAGTGTTTTTATTTCTAAACTTATTAAACTCCAGAACAGTATTTTTGATAAATTCAAAAATCTGAACAAATCGAAAGTCCGAACTACCCCGGTCCCAATTAGGTCAGATTATCGTTGCTCTACTATACCTGAATTTTATTAAAGAACATTCAGACATGCAATAAAACTTACATTTCAAAATCAGATTAATAGCTTCAGTTTTAATTATATTTAACATGCTTTTATATGAAAAAAAGTAGCATATTATAAAAATACTATAATAATATTTTTACACTGCTGCTTGGTGAGTTTGGGCTTGGCACACCCAGGATCTTGAGCTGGATATCATCATTCTTCTCTTTCTTGGTGATTCCATTCTACCTCTCTCTCTCTCTCTCTCTCTCTCTCTCTCTCTCTCTCTCTCTCTCTTCTTTCTTGGTGATTCCATTCTACCTCTCTCTCTCTCTCTCTCTCTCTCTCTCTCTCTCTCTCAGGGTAACTCGGGATTTTTTTTTTTTTTTTTTTTTGTTGGTGCAGCATAAGCCTCAGGCTTCCTTGCACCATATAGCTAATAATAACAACACCGAAATGGCATGTGTATAAAGGCACAATCATGTTTTCTGGAAATTTTTTGGTGCTTTCATAAGGCAAGACATTCTGTATATTTCTCTATGAATAAAAGTTGGAACTGTACAAATATCTTAAAATGCTGAATATTAAAATCATTCAATATTTGCAATTCTCCCTGCATTGAGGCATTTTGAGGCGTGAATTTTGCTAGTTTTCTAGATATTACATGTGAGCTGCAGTTGGCCACATCTGGTATACAGTGCTTATCATAACAAGTGGGACACACTTATCATCTTCAGGATGGATTTAGGACCTAAAAGCCAAAAAACGTTCATCTAAACATAGATCTGATTTTGCCTCTTTTCTGTTCCAGCAACTATCTGCTTACGTTTACAGGAAGTGCTCAGACCACTGTACATCTGAATACAAGCACACAGTAGTCGTTCCAGCTTATACAAGCCTGCAAACACTTCAACATAGACCTCCTTGTTCAGAAGTTACAATTGTCTGTTGGATTTGCTGTTCTGGTGTTGATGGATCTACCGCCATCTGAATCCCATTTTATAACATGCTTTTAAAGTTTTCTTAACATGCTTTTGCAGTTTTCTCTTTGTATTCTCTGAAAGGACTTCATATTTGGCCATGACAATTAGGGAAGTTTTCTACATACAGACGTCTTGTCTTGGCTGCATTGCATCTAGCAAGTCCATTATGAGATGCATATTTGCCATCTCTCAATTTGAATAAGCCTCCATTATCACAGCAAAATGCACACTATCAAAATGTTGATACTGTGCATATTAAAACATAGCTACAAACGTAGCACCCTTGTCAGGAGAAATAACTGAAATCACTCAAAAAAACACTATGGGATCTTGTTTATATAACTATCAACAAAGCCCTCTGAGATATAGAGCATTATTTGTAAATAGTTGAATGGAATTAGCTATACTAACTCAGTTCATCTGAAACATAAAAATGGTTGTACTCAGAAACAAGGCGAAATTAGACCTCTGTTTACATTAACTTTTTTACTGTTTGTAGGTCCTAAACCCATCCCTGAAGCCCATCGACGTGGGCACCTGTACACAGTGAGAGACGCTGCTGGTTCTCCAGCAAGCATTAGATGCTCTCCTGAGTGCATTTATTGCTTGTTGGGCAGTGGGCATCCCATTTGTGCTCCCTGTTGGGTAGGGAGCCTGGGCACTGAACCAAAATAAGAAACACTATGAATCCTGATAAAGTGATTTCTTCTGGGGCCCCCAGCACTGTCCCTATCTGAAAATAAAAACAGTGAAACAGATAATGTCAATGCAGCAAAAAGGACCTGAAATGAAATATTGTCAGGGTCTACCCCAAGATCTTTAATAATTCATTCTAATACTGAGAGACCTATTGTGAAAATGTTGCCCTTTCTCATACAGAAGGATTTAGAGGGATCAGTCCCCAAAATCTTTGTCCTGGGAACCTCTTTATTGAAACCAAAAATGACAGACACTCTGAGCAGCTACTCTGAACAACATCAATCGAAGGAATACCAATTATCGTAACACCACATAGAACACTGAATTCATTGAGTTGTGTCATTTCAGGGTGGGACCTCCTTGAGGTTACTGAGAAGGAAATCTGCTCTGCACTAAAGTCACAGGGAGTGATAGCTGTTAAAATAATTTCTAAACTTGCAAATGGGAAGTTAGTACAAACCAGAAACGTCATCCTTAAATTTAATAAATTCAATAACAGCTTGGTACATAAATTGTACAGGAAGATTGTATATTCCAAACCAACTGCAATGCTTCAAATATCAGAAATATGGACATTTGCAGATGGCTTGCCATGGAACTCCTACCTGTGCTCGGTGCAGCACAAAAGACCGTGAAAGCAATGCATGTTCAGCTACCAAACCTATCTGTGTCAGTTGTTGAAGGTGAGCAACCTGCATACCAGTGATGGAAACAAAAGCAAATAGAGTGACACAAAACCAAGCTGACTATTACTTATCAGGAGGCAAGAAAACCAGTAATGCCGATAAGTAGCAATAAGCCCACATATGCTCATAAGGTTGCAGGGAAGCAATCTGTTGGGACTCAAACATATATATGACAATTCCACCAAAACAATATTTTGCTCCATTGCATGCTACTTATGGAACACCCAAAAGCCAGTACAAAACAATCAGCTGCCACTTCCATATTAATACCACTTACTGCTTCACCTCTAACGAAACAAAATAATATGGAGAAAACTAAAAAAAAACCTGTCACTGCTCACAATAAATAAAAACATGGAGAGAGGTGAAGGAAACAAACAAAGACGTGTCTTGGAACTTTTTTTTTAGGATAGAGATCTGGACAACATCCATACTTCCCCAAAAAGGACAAATCCAAGACCAAGAAAGCAAAGCCCTCAGCACTTCAGAAGCCATCTGCCTGATTCATCCAAACCCAAAAAAATGGCCAAATTCGTACAGTCGGATTACTGTGGATTCTGATGAAACGTTGATGACATTTTACACAAGCCAGCATGCCTTTGTTTGCAGGAGACATATCTAAAGGCAAATGAAGATCCTGCCTTGTGTAATGTCAGCATAATATGTAAAGGTAGAACTGTGAATAAACTTGCTCACAGTGGAGTTGCCATCCTGCTGGGCAACCATACCCCTTTCCAAGTAATCCCTCATACAACTACAATAGACCTGGAATCAACATCTCCCTGACAGACCTTGATGATCTCTGCACAACTGCCCGTTCCTATTCTTTCATTAGATTTTAATGGACATAATGCCCTCTGGGGTAGTGTAACCATAAAATGGAGTGTATCCTCAAAAATAACGATCTCTCTCTCTCTCTCTCTCTCTCTCTCTCTCTCTCCTAAATGGGAAAATAAACTCCACATACCTACCTGTACATTTACTGCCATTGATCTTTACATCTGCTCCCCCTCTCTCCCTTTGTTTACATTTGACCACTTCCCTGTGATATCTCTTCTGACTGAAAAAAGACCATGTCAACCATTAAAGATATCTCAGTGGAAGTTTGATAAGGCTGACTGAAAGGCCTTTGAAATTTGGCACATTTTGACATCAAAAGAGTCAGCAACCCATCAATGATGCAGTTTTGTACATTACAGAAGGTATTGTCCATGCAACAGCAGTTGCAATTCCAAAGATGTCCACACAGTTCCCACCATTTTGACACTGGACAATTCAGAATGCACAGCAGCAAGAAAAGCCCAAAACAAGGCATGCGTGATATTCTATCAAAAATTTAATATCTTTTATATATGCATGTACCAAAGCATGCTACATACAATGTCAGGATCTTGGATCCTGCTTTATCTCCTCCATAGCCCAGGCTGATAGTTTAAAAGTAGTTGGGGGTAAATTTCTTCACAAAATGAATGGAAAATATCCACAATTCCCTTCGGTGATCCTACAGCATAATGGATGTCAGACTGCAGTTGCAAATACTCTAGTTGAAACGTTTGCAAATATCTTGTCAATAACATCAGTTCTCCCAGAGTTCTTGGCCCTGAAAGAAAAAAGTGCGTAATTCTAACTTCCTGTCAGTCTACACTGATGACTTGAAGTCAGAATTGTGTGGGATCAGCTGTTGACCTCTCGCACAAAACAGCATCTAACAAGATTCTACAAGAAGCTAGCATATATACCACTGAGTTGCATGCAATTGAAATAGCCCTTGATCACATTAAAGATAGCAATTACCAAAAGTATATTATATATACTGATTCATCAAGCATGTTACAGGCTCTATTATCAGTGAAGTAGAACCCTTGTCTAATCCTATTCAAGAGTCAGCAGATGATTTTTTCTCTCATTGAATATGAATTTGACATTCACTTCTGCTGGATTCCAAGCCACATTGGGATCAGGGGAAATAAATTAGCTAATACTGCCACAAAATTGCATCCCTTATATAACCATTACCTCTTGATCCCCTATACAGACTAACTACAAGCAAATAAAATGCATCAAACTATATTCCCAGTGACAAGACTCTTAGTATGGACAGGCCACAGATAAACTACACCAAATTAAGCCTGTAATCAAGCACTGGCAGTCCAGTCTATGCAGGATCCAAAGGGAGGAAGTTGTTCTTGCTTGATTCTGTATAGGGTAGTCATCTAACACTCATTCCTGCCAATGGCAGAAGACTTACCTATGTGTGAGGAACTCTTGAAATTAGGAGCCAAACTTGAAACCTGCCTTAGCTCTGGGTAGGCTAGACGAGACCCGGCTTTAAGTAAAGAAGACACATTTAAATTTAGGGCCAAAGCCTCAAGCTATGAAAGCTGTATAGTCATACATGTGCACTATGAGCAAACCCAGGTTGCATATAGCTGCACCTGACAATATTGAAAGGCATTTCCTAGCCTTTCATTTAGAGAAGAGCAATACCAAGGTAATTTGTGGCCTTTGTATTGCTATTGCCATTCCTAAGTTTGGGAATTTTTGGTCTAGGGCACAGAGAGGCTGTGCCCTACACTCCAATGAAGTTTGGGAACCAGAGGTTCTGAAACTTTTATACTGTTTCCTCCTTAAATGATTTCATAAATACTCCTATTCTAGCACAAGTACAAATAAACAAATTTGACAATAAAATTTAGCTATGAGTATACATACTTATAAAAATTAATATATATACTTCAACACATTTAATCTCAAAGACTGAAATAAAATATGCCTCATACCTTGAACCCTACATACAGGCTTCCAGACGTATATGATGTACTCTAGGTGTGGTCTAACCATCGCTTTATACAATGTGATGATCACTTCAAAGTGGAAAACAAACAAAATTAAGGAAACTTATCTCTTTCAATTCAAGATTTCAGCAATTCAAGATTTTGTCTTTGCAAAATATTTTTATTGCCTCTGCATTCTGTCATGTCTTAGCAAGCATTTGCACCATTTCAGGATAAACTTTCAAAACCAGTTCAGTCATCAGCTCAGGATCTTTTGCTACACACCTGTGGTTTTGAGAGATGTTTTTAAATATTCTTGATAGGGATAGGTGTCATGTGATGCATTAATGAATTAATCTTGCACAAAGAAATCAACATGACCAATAACGTGAAAGAAATTGTAGAACAACTATGCCACTTTGCCTTCAAAGTTTTAAGATCACTTTGAGAAAGGCATACAGATGCAAGTAACTTTTTCCAAGACCCAAATTCTTTTGGGTAGCACAGTTGATATAATCACCATCCACCCAACACCGGGTGGGAAAAAACCTGAGTTAGAATTCTGCCAACGACACGAGGAATTTTTATGGGTCTTTTTCGCTTGGCTGAGTTAGACTCGGGTGAGAGTAGCATGGTTTTTCGTCCAGCAAAAAAGCAAACTGACTACAAAAACATGCAATTTACAGACATTTTATATACTGCGCAATATGGCCTAAATAGGCAAAGTGTCTTAAATTCTACGAGCAAACAACTAACCAAGATCCAGATATTCAGATCTTGAAATGTAAAATTTGATGGGGGCCTAACTATATGCACTAGCACCTAGGTAAGAACATTACTTATCAAGTATTACACAACTTAGGTTCTCAACATTTACAGTTTCCCTTTCTGACTGTAAACTTTGATTTCTAAATGCTCATTTCATCAGCACACTGGAAACTACATCAAGAAGACAGAAAAGTAAAAGCTAACCTACATGCACTTCCAAGAGCATGCCATGAATGTATATGGTGGGGGGAAGTAAAATAGACTCCCACCTGCTTGTCTGGTATAATAATATGTTCAAGCACTTATTTGCGAATATGGGAGTTTAATTAATCTATTTCCTCTTCAAAAAGGAAGAAGATGACCATTTTCCGTGCATATTTGAAAAACAGACGCTGAAGAAAGGCTCTATATGTGAAAGGGATGTTTTCATACCACCCGTAATTGTTTTCATTTATGTTACAGCAAAAGGAAAATATGAGCTGTTACTCCTGTTTATACCCAAATACTTTTTGTGAATGCTTACAGCCAAGTAAATTCCAAATCGACAAAACTTAACATTTTACTTGAAGTAGGGAAACAAAGTTAAACATGGGTATGTTTATGTTGCCTTGAATATTTACATTTCAACTCAGATGCAGCATTCATCACCTTCACGAGCAACAATTTCTAAAATACTTCTGATTACTTGGGGGAATTTACAAGTCAGCGTTGTTTACACAAAAGTCCTCAATGGAAAATCTAATGACAGAAAACTAATTTTCTCTCATTAGATTTGTCTAATATCCTAATTTCATTTATGGACATCCATTGCTACCTATAAGTCTTTGAAATGACAGGTACACGTCGACCACTGGTAATCCAGTTCCACTGCTAATTCGGCCATAATTCAAATTTCCCGGGGTCGGCACACCGACATTGTTGCTACTATTTTGGTGGCATTGGTTGCAGCATCAGCTGTTGGCACGTCATCAATGCATCATGTAGTAATAGCGTCACGTATATGGCCGACACAGCTTCTCAAGTGCCACTTGTGTAAAGTGCAAACACCGTACATTGTCCGTAAGAAATAAAGTTGACCTAGAAACACTCAAACAGCAGTGTGTCTGTGAGAAGTTTAACTCTGCTTAATTGTAAATTTCAGTTCCTCTTATTTTAGTAATTTTCTTTTTTAGTTTTTTTTTTACAAAACACTTGTTCAAACTTGTGGAAAAACAACACAATAAGATAGATAATACAGCATGCTTACTGAACTTGTTTTCACAAAATCTCTAACAATACTGACAAACTTATTGCGACGTTTGAGAGTTTATTTTATCGCAATTAGTTTTATTGTTGTGCTCACCGCGCATGAAATAAACTAATCACAAACGACCATGTGTATGCCGTAATAGCGTCTCACATATGTGACCGTCACGGCTTCTCAAGAAATAACCTACTGGGCCACATATGTGACATCAAAAAAATACTTTTTTTTTTTTTTTTTTGATATTTTAATCGAAAAAAACGACAACATTGACATTACAATATTTATTTTAGAATTACGAATCAAATTATTTGCTAAATATTTTTTGGCCCCAATTTAACCCGTTAACTGCCAAGTTAAACTAGCTTGGCAGTTAACGGGTTAAAGATGAGGTGGTTAGCTGTTGGGTAAACTGTGTGTGCTAAAATAACCACCGGTGATCCAGCACCCCACAGGTACCAACGCTGCTGGATTAGTGATGGTCGACCTGTACCATTATTATCCTTGGTACATGAATGATCCCAGCCTGAAAGGTTACTTACTGTGGAGAAAACAGTTCAAATTTATTCCTTATTAGAAATGTAAACTTTAATTTGAATTTCAGTAAGCATAAATATCAAACAATTAATCAATAAGTTGTGAAAAGTCACTGAATGTCTTTAAATTAAATATTACATGATGTAATATTTATGTAATGTCAGTTTCAGGCAGTGCAAACCCTCAAATTCCAAAGAATGTAATTAGTGTGTGTTCTACTTGAATGAGCACATTTTATGGGTGTATATTCATATTAATAAAGCATTTTCAGCTTTAAATCACAAATTGTAAGACTTATTTTATCATTTTAAAGCTAAAAATGGCATCAGAGTTCTTTAATGTATTTTTTAAATCAAATATACATCTTCAGGCAATGTGTTGTTGAGGTTAATTTTAACCGATGCTCATGTTATTAAGCACCTTCAACAACTTCAAATTAACTCTTATAACATTTAGTTATAATGTAGATATCTTGATAGTACAGAAGCTGGTTAGTGTTATGGTGCCATAAAAGTATTCTTTGGGAATTCTTGGAAGATTTCAAAAGTTTGTTTATTTGCAATTAAATCGTATTCAGTTCCCAGAGCAAAATATGAGAGATTTGTTGCCAAACTTCTTGGGATATCGGCATGGTGGTCAGCAGGTAGAGTGCCTCCCTATGGAGGAACTGGCGGGAATGTATTCAATGGGGATGAGGGGACCCAGTGATGTCCATAAAAACAATCCCCAAAACCATGGCACCACCACTGACCTGTTTTTGTCCAATCATGCAGTCTCATTGCAGCTAGCCTTAGTTGCTGGAGCTCCTATAACCCTACTACAACAGCAGCTACTAAGGTCATATTGCTCCCTGTGTATGGTCTGTAAATTGCATGTGTTCTGAGATCAACTTTCTATTTGTTGGTTGAAAAACCCGAGTTTCCGGGAGAGAAAACCATGCCAATCTCGCTTGAGACCGACTAACTCAGCCACATTGTAAAAAGGTGGTATCCCATAAAAATTCTTCCCATCATCAACAGGATTCGAACAGATCTTTTCACCTGGTGTGAGAAGGATGGCAATCCTACCGAGCACCCCTGCAGTGTGTTGATGATGTTCGGTCAACATGGTCCTTGAATAGGTCACCTACATGTAAGAATATCCGTAAGAGGGTCCACTAAGTGGCATGCTCAGAAAAAAAAAAAAGCGCAATATATTGCTTGTACTGTATTATTTCGACATGTACATAACATGGGATGTTGTAAAGTTTTCCTACCAAAATCTAGCAGTCGTCCGGTTTTAAGGTTCCTTGATTGGAGAGTTTTTACTGTATTTATTTATTTATTGAAATTATTTCCTTTCTGAAAGTTCTCAATTGCAATAATTATGTACTCCACCTCATAATAAATATCAGGAAACATTTTTCCTTAGATGGAACCGGCGGAACGATCCGACAGAGTCCACGCCCGGCCTCCAGCTAAAATGATGGCACATACATTGTTATATAATGCTAAATAAATATTTCAATTATTATTTATGAATGATCTCCCAAATTTTCATATGTAGTTAGCCGATCTCATGCTAACTACATGAGATGAATCGGCTAACTACATATGATGTAGTTAGCCGATCTCGTGAGGGGGATAAGGTATGTAGTTAGCCGATCTCGTGAGGGGGATAAGGTATGTAGTTAGCTGATCTCATGTGGGGGATTAGGTACCCCCTGTGAGCTATACTGAAGAAGTCTATATGTGAGCACATAATCCCGTTAGGGATGCTAAAAGATATCATTTAATTAACTCCTGGAATTCGACAAAGGAGAGGCAAAAGATGTGATGGCAACTATATACCAGTGAGACTTTGCTGATGGGTAAGATCAAGAGGTCTGGTTAAGGATACAATACAGGACCATCTAGAATGGTATCGTGAATAGATCATACTGTGTGTGTGTGTGTGTGAAAGGGAAGTCTTGTCTGGCCAATGTACTTCATTATGACAAAGTTACAAAACAGTTGGGTACAAGAAACAATGTTCACATTATTCATCTTGACTTAAGTAAAGCTTTTGACAAAGCTCAGCATGAAAGACTATTATAAAAACCGGAGAAATCAGGATTAATTGGTAAGATCTTTCATTGGATTAGGGGCTGACTGAAAGATCGGAGAAATTGTACTCATAAATTGACATGGCTCAAAGTGGCCCAATGTAGCAAGTGGAGTTCTCCACTTGCTACACTGGGACCACTTCTATTAGTCATCTTCTTTAATGATATTGTGAGGGTATGCAGGGGAAGTTTTCAAAGATTGCTGATGATTTAAAGGTAGATATAGTGATAAAAAGTGTCCTCCGTAGCCGAGTGGTCAGCGCAGGAGTGTGACAGCACATGCTCTTTGAGTAGACCAGGGCTCAAGCCCCTGACTGCTAAATACGGGCGATCTCCCAGCCCACACTGGACCACCGTGACAGATTATAATCCATTTCCCCAAATGTGAATCATTGAGGAGGCTTCCATCCTGCAGTGGATTGATAATGGCTGCAGTTTTAATGGTGTAAAATGGCCAGAACCTGGCCATCATTTTTTAAATTTTTTTAAGGATTCTCTCTGAGCAAGAGGAAGGATTCTATCAATGCTGATAAAATCCCTCCTCTTGCTCAGACTACATACTCGAGGGGACATAAATTCAAATCGTGGAAGGATGGTGGTAGGACAGATGTGCAGAAGTTTGTCATCAGCCAGTGGGTAGTTAATGGTTTGAACAAACTTCCATCTGGGTCAGTTTGAAGGAATTCACGAAATAGCCAGACAAACTATTAGAAAGGATAGACATTTTTTGGTTGCTGTATTATATAAACTTGCTTTGTTGCATCGTTTGCCAACTTTTAATACTTATAATATTTTACATCAGAGTGACTGGGATCGGTTACATACATAGGCTGAAAAGTGGAAAAAAAAACATACATTTAGAAGCATTAAACTGCAACCGCAGTTCAATGCTTCTAGTGAACTGAAATCCTGGAATTACTTATAATAATCCAGGACTGAAGTTTAAAAGCAGTTCAAGACAATAGACTCACGATTCAGTTAGAAGCCACCTTGAAGAAAGATAGAGCTTACAGAAAGGGTTCAAAGAAGGGCAACCAATTAACGAGTGGTACTAATCGATGACTATATGAATAACAGCTTTGAAGGTCAGCCTACAAAGCTTACCAACTAGACATCATGGGGGGGGGGAACCTGATTGAGGTACAAAAGGCTCTGAAGGAAACGGAAATCACTAAAATGAATGAAGGAGGTATTTTCAGTAGTAGAAGATAGAAGGAAATAAAGTTCAAATAAATTATTTTTGTTTTATTTCATTTTATGTTTTTGTCAAATAAAGAAAAAGTCTGCTTTGTTGCATCACTTAATCATTATAATACTAATACGTCTAACACAGAAAGTTCACACCAACCGTCTACAATACAATATACAGCAAGTGGAATTCCGCTTCTTATCACAAGTTTGGAGAGGTCTGGGTTCGACTCCGTCGATGACCAGAGGAATTTCTAAAAGCCTCTTCAATCGGAGCTATCGTTAGCCAATCTTAGGGTAAAGGAGTAAGGTTTTTCATTAGTGATTCCTGGTTTTTCAGCCCGCGCAGCATTAAATCAACCGTGAACACAAACTTGTATAGACATAATACATAACAGCGCAATATGGCCTTAGTGTTGCTACTACCATATTTTATTCAACAAAAAATCAACGGAATATTATTATTATTATTATTCTCTTTCTTCTCCTAATGGGTTTCCCATCCCGCGACGGGTACTAGTACCAGGTGCGTGGGATGATTGTTATGTCCGGTTACTATTATTGGCCGAGGAACTCACTGACTCCTACGGGTGTTCAAGATCGTGGCTTTCTGGAGTTCCATGTAAGTGTTCTCTGGAGGCTTATTGCTGCTAGGTTCTTATAGAGACTGGCACCATGGCAGAGGTTGATAAGGTGATTTGGCTGGTCATTATTTGTTTCATATGCCACATTTCTCTGACTTCCTGTCTTAGGTCTGTGTACTGTTGATCTTTCCTCATAGGTTTTCTGGAGGTTGCTGTGTCAATTGGGCACCGCTACGTCGATCGGGTAGGTTGCCATTTCCTTCTTGTCGATGAGGATTGTCTGGTCCATTGTGCGGGATCGTCTTGTTTATTATGGCGCTGTCACAGTAAAGTTTGTGAGTAGGGGTTTCTAGTACGGCCTGAGGTTCGACCTTGTAATACGATATATCTTCTTTGATCAACTGGTATTTCTTCGCTAGCTTCTGGTGTATTATCCTGCCCATGAGTGTACTGTCTGAGCGATCATCCTACATCCTGCGGTGTTGTACTGGATTGTTTCTAGGGCCGTGTGGCATCATTGATATGTGTCATCTGTCACTCCGGGGGGGGGAGGGGTTCTTGGCAATGCATTTCCTGTGGTTCCTGGTGTTGATTACCTGGTCTTGGATGGGAACATGAATTCTTCAGTCTTGGGGAAGAGCCTCCCGCTCAAGAGTTTTTGTCGAAATCTAACAATTACCACCCTGTGGTTACCTATGCTGTTGGTGCATGATATCATAAGGCGATAATTGTTAGATTTCGTCTAAAACGCATGTAATTGCAAAGGACAATGCTGTTAGCTATTCTACGTATTTGTCAAACAGTATCGACGGCTGCTTTGCAGATATTAGCTGGAGTGTTACCATTGGACTTTTACTTAGTATTTCGAGGGCTATGCTTTCATATCCAGGCGCCTCCGTAGCCAGGTGGGCAGGAGCAGCAGTGCGTAGCACACGTTTCTTAATTAGACTGGAGTTCGAGCCCGTCACCACCAAATACGGAGGACGCGGAAAGGTCAGGGAATGACCACCACATATCCACGGAGCAATAGGCCTTAGTTGCTAATGCTCCTAAAAACCAAATAACAAAAACAGCTTTCATATCCGTAAACAGATTCCAACTGCATTTATGGGGATTGAGATTGACACACATCAAGATGCTAAGAGAGTGAAACAAAGATGTTGGAATGAGTTGGTGAACAAAGGCAGGACAGATGGGACATATCCGAAACTAGATTAGTGACTGAGAAATTTATTCCTTGGGTTACTTAAAATAGACACGAGAACAAATAAGTAGTTCTCTATGAGCATGTTCACCTCTAATATTCTTACAGGACATGATTTTAAACGTTAAATGATAAACTGTTTATATTCCAATTGAGCAATACACCTCTCTTTTTGTGGAGAGGCTGAAAGTTGGAGCCATGTTTTGTATGGCTCTCCACAATATTTGGACATCAGGACAGAATTTCAAACTACTGTGGGAACAATTTCTCCTCAAGAGGAGAAATTGTTCCCAAAGATGAGTACTCAGAAGCACCTTTCCAGGTGATTGCTGCTTCTGGATAGCCAAGCAGTCAGGACAAACAACACAACACGCACTAACTACACAAACTGCACTACACTTGTCTGGCCCAATTTTACAGAGTCCGTAAAATGACAGTGATATTGTTTGTGACACGTGTTATTGTTTAGGGTGCCACCCTAAACAATAACACGTGTCTCATGCGTTCGAAGCCATCTTATCTATGCAGTCTTGATGAAAGTCGTAGTGTCTGCTTATGGAGTGCCTTCTTCACCCATCTTACTGTCTGTGTCAATAGGGTCTCCTTGTTGAAGTTGAGCGGTGGGTGCCATTTGTCTATCTTCCTTATGGCCTGGTAGATTGGCGTTATATTTTTCTGGAAGCAATCTCTCAGGTTCTTAATCGTCTTTTTTTTTAATTTTTTAATTATTATTATTAGTAGCAGCAATATCTGTTTACAAGTGTGTATTACTCATTTCATGAAACATGCTCTGAAATGCGGTAAACTTGGAGGGAGAGAGATAATATCATTCTTAGGTTTAAAGATGGAACGTGTCCTTGGTTATATGTAGTAGTATATACGCTATCAAAAATGAATTAAATGAGGTCACATATTCAAAAATTCAGTTTCAGATCTAATTTTCTGATAACATTTGTCTAATATGTACAACACTATGCTTTTTTTTTTTACATTTTATTTACAATTACAATTATTTATTTTTTTATTTCTGTGTGTTGTAACAATGTATTTAGTAAGAGTCTAGGGCAGTGTTTCCCAACCTTTTTTCAGATTCAGACTACTTTTATATACGAGACAAAAACTACGTACAGTAGTATCACCAGTAGGTATGAACGAAACGTCAGGTAGGTTCGCCACTCAGAGGGTGGGGGAAATGTGTTTATATTTTTCAGGCTTTGTTTTGTTTTTCTCTCAATAGATGGTGATAGTAGTGATTTCAGAATATAATTTTCAATTTATTTTTACCTTTCGATTCAAATCGAACTGGGATCATTGTGTTCAGCGAGCATTGACGTTTTCTCACGGCACTGCGAGTTCCCGTTACTTTCGGGTTAGATGTAGCCTTTGAATGTATCAGTTGTGAAGGTGTGTATCAAAGTGAATCTTTGCATTGGAAAGGTCCATTTTGAGGGTGGTTATGCTGTGGGGGAGGGCCGTTCCCGTCTTCTGGGAAGTTTATTTTGGAGTGGTTATGTTGTGGGGAGGCTGCCACTGCCGCATCTTGTTTGTTTGCAGGATGAAAAATCTTTTTTTCACAAAGTTCAGTCGTACCTGAAAGATAAAAATTCCTTGCCATTTCCATCTGTTGAGATCTGAGAATAAAATTGTCTGCATTCTTAAGTTTTTTCTTGACCAAAGTTCCACCTGTTCTTTAAAAGCTGAAAAATTAAACCTGTGTGTTTCCTTGAAGTCTTATCAAGTTTATCTGCAATGGTAATGTTATTTTCTCGAACCTCCATCTGTTTCCATCTGTTGTTGAGATCTGAAAATAAAATTATCTGCATTCTTAAAGTTTATCTTCCAAAGTTCCACCTGTTCTTGAAAAGGTGAAAAATTAAAACTGTGTGTTTGAAGTCTTATCAAGTTTATCTGTAATGATTGTTGTTTTAAAAAAGATAATGTGTTATTTTACACATTATCTTTTTTAATGTGTAAAATATTACCAAGGTAAAATTTAAGATTTAAAATTAAGCAGTTTTAAACACTTAAAAAGGTTATTTTTCTCTATAATACTAAAGAATCACACAGACAGATAATATTTGCAAAAAAGAATAATTTTTATTGGGTTAAAATAAAAAAATAAAAATATACAAAATTACAATGAGGGAGGAATGCTTATTGACATATTTTTTTACAACTGTAAATTCGTTTCTTTCGTTCACACTTCTCTGTAACCCCTCCATCAGTGGCAGGTCGTAGAAGGCTCCAAGCGATATTAATATAAGTACCAACAGCATGCCTGAAGACTCTTCTTTTTATGTTTTCTCTATCCTCTATCTGGAAAAGAACAAGATGTTAGACGATTACAAAGACCCCTCGCATTGTGGGTAGTTTCAGTGGTGTTAAGGCATTGCAAAGACATATAAAGCTACCCAGCGGTATTGGAAAAGAGTACTTGCCAAGCTAGCCGAGTTATGTGCAACACAGACCGCAAAGACTTAATTTTCTCAGGAACAAGGTAGTAGTTCCAGGACTTCACCATACATTTCAGTGCGATTTAGCAGACTTTTCCAATCTGTCTAAAGAGAACAGAGGTATATATACTGGTGTGCAAAATTTAGGGACCAGTCAGGTTTTCACCTATAGCTTCTCATAGGTGTGGCCTGGATATGGGAAAAGCGACCAAGAATCAGAGATTAGAACCGAAAGGGCTCTGGGAACAGCCAATGGGAAGCCTCGAAAATTGGTACAAACTAGCCAATAAGATTTTTTTAAGAACCAAAATCGGATGCAGGACAGGAAATGACCTATGAGTCATACATCCACCTGTCACCGCCGATCTCTAGACGGGGAGGGATGGGGGGACAGAAAATGTGTAACTGTTTATTTTAAGTATTCTTTCAAAAGTAAACTTTCAAATAAAAAAAGTAGAAAAAACTTCATTTCACATTGTCTTTAAGCTGTCAGGAAAAAACAAACAAAGCTTTTGTTTTTCAGGATGGAAAATATGGTTTGTCCATGAAAATCGAGTTGTTTGTTTTCAACCAGTAAGTTAATGTTTAAAAGGGCATAAGTACTTTGTCTATTTGATACACAGAATAAACAAACCATCAGGGTTGAAACTTTACCTTTAAAATTAGATTTTTTCATAATATTCAGAGAGATAGTTGTGGCATTACCCGTGATATAGTAGTTCGAAGTTTCGACAAGAATCAGTTCCAAAGTCACAGCTCCGGGACTAGTTCCAGGCATGCCAGAACGATATATGGGTTTTAAAAAACCGGATTTCTCAATATTTTCTGCAGATTTGTGTGGAGTTAAGACGTAAATGTGATTACTTTCTGTCTTTTGCACCTCAAACAGATTCATTTAAAATTTGAGCTTGAAGATTATATACTGTTTGGAACACCGATTCATTTTTCATGTTATTGAAAAATGAATCGGTGAAAAATGAATGTGTAAAATGATTGCAAAAATTTGGAAATAAACACATGTGCTGTACTTTTTCCCATCAGAATGCGTTGGTTTTAATTCTGACTTTAGCATTAGCAGAGGCATATGATGCAAGAAAGCAAGCTTATTCAGCATCAGCCAAAAAAAAAAAAAAAACCCACTCCCATTTCACCCCTCCGTTCGTTCGAAATACCTGTCCAGTTGAGCTTTAAATTTGTTTAGGCTATCAACTTCAACAACAAGTGATGGAAGTCGGTTCCACCAACCAACCACCCGCTGGCCAAAGGCAAATTTCCGCACATCTATCCGACATCCGTCCTTCCTCAATTTGAATTTATGCCCTCTGAGGTGATTATTCTGAGAAAGATGAAGAATCCCATTGGCATTGAGCATGCTCAAACCATTCAAAGCCTTATACACCTCTATCAGATCACCTCGCCAGTGCCTAGTCTCCAAACTCTGTAATTTGCAAAACTTAAGCCTTTCTTCGTAAGAGCAACCCTTTGTTCCATTTACTAATCTTGTTGCCCTTCTCTGTACCCGTTCCAGCAGCTTTACATCCTTCTTGAAATGAGGCCTCCAGACCTGTATACAGTACTCAAGATGTGGCCTTACCATTGCCTTATACAAGGGAATAATCACCTCCTTATCCCTGCTAGAAAAATTCCTGTATATCATTGACAAGACACCATGAGCTACTCTTGCAGCTCGTCTGCACTGCTCAGAGAACTTCATATCTGCCTGCACAATTACCCCCAGGTCCTTTTCATTCTCCACCACTGTCAGTGTAGTACCGCAGAGTTGATACGTTGCTCTGGGGTTACTGTTTCCCGTATGCAGCACTTTACATTTGTCGATGTTAAACCTCATTTGCCACCTCTCAGCCCATCTGTTCAACCTTTCCAGATCCTGTTGCAGCAGCATAGCGTCAGTATTGTCCTTAACGACCCTGCCAACCTTTGTATCATCTGCAAACTTGGACATTAAACTTGATATCCCATCATCAATATCATTGATAAACACCGAAAACAACAACGGACCCAACACTGAACCTTGAGGAACTCCACTAATAACATTAGTCCACGTTGAGCAGTGTCCATTGATTACCACTCTCTGTCTTCTGCCACTCAACCATCCCCTTATCCATAGCAGCAATTTGCCTCCAATGCCACACTGCTCCAATTTCTGCAGCAGTCTTCCATGTGCAACAGTATCAAAAGCCTTTCTAAGATCCAAATATATAATATCAAAGTTATTCCCTGCATCCAGTTCTTTTGTGACTACATCATAGTATCCAATCAAATCGGTCAGGCAAGACCTGCCCTTAACAAAACCATGCTGCATCTGAGCTATAACTGAATTCTTGTCTAGATGATCCTGCAGTGCTTCTTTAACCAGTGCCTCCATTAATTTACCTGGAACAGAAGTTAAACTAACAGGTCTATAATTACTTGTGTCAGCCTTTGATCCTCCTTTGTGAATTGGGGTTACATTTGCACATCTCCAGTCTATGGGTACCTCCCCTGAGTCCAAAGAAGCTCTCATAATTATGGCTAGGGGTTTGCATACTTCCTTTGCTGCCTCCTTTAATATAACTGGATAGATCCCATCCACCCCAGGTGCCTTTTTTATGTTTATCCTCAACAATCTCTCCTCCACTTTCCTCTCAGTTATTACAAAATCATCCAGCTCACTGCCAATGTTTACTTTACCTGCATCATTCTCCTTCCTGAATAACTCCTCATGCGTGAATGTAGATGCAAAATACTCGTTTAGATTGTTAGCCACCTGAGCAGGATCCTCAACTGTTGAACCATCAATATCCAGTGGACCAATCTGATTCATCCCTTTCCTTTTCGAGTTCAAGTATGTATGACTTTCATAATACAGGCAGCAAAGTGTATTTTTAGATTTTCAAATGAGGCAACTACTGAATGGAAGAAAAGAAATTAACCATTTAATTCAAAGGGGAGAAAATATTATTATCGTAAGTTTAAAAAAAAATAAATAAATGCACGGTCACGTCTGTTTTTTCCGGGGGAAAAAACATGGTTATTTTTACTCTGACTTTGAAAATATCAACCGCGATGTGGATTTTTAGATTTTCAAAAAAGACAACTACAGATATGAAAGAAAAAAATTCTCTATAGTTTTTTTCCAATGTGAAAATATCTATTTAAATTCAAAGAAAATATATATCCATTAAATTCCAAAAGAAGAGGCTTTTATCGTTTTCACATGTATGTCAGCATTAATGCTATGCAATTATAAGGTCGGAAATTATTACTTTGATTTTTGTCGCTAATATCCAGCTGTGTATGGTAAACCCATACGCTCCCTTGGAAGGGGGGAATAACTTTGTGTGCTTTCGAAATTAGCCTGTCAAAATAAAATGAAGAAATAAAATATCATCGTATTTGCAGAATAAGACACCCACACTGGTGTCTGTTTTTCTGGTGAGAATTACAAGAGCCAAGCGAATGGTGTTTGATGAGTTTAGATTTTCTAAAAGGTAGCTAGAGACAATGGGAGGAAAAAATATATATATTCCATTCCGAAGAAGGGAAATAAATATCAGTTCATATTTTCAACCAATCAGAAATCGTTATGTCTTTGGAAATAAACTGAAGCTCAAGGCTACAGAGAGTTTGCTATCTTGAGAAGAAACTTACAAAATTGTCTATGACATCAAAAAGGTTCAACAGGATATAACTCATAGTTGAAAGGACAGGTCTGGGCTCGTTACGGTTAAACCTATGAATATACAAATAGAAGCCCCTAATAAGGAAAGATGTGACGTTGGACAAAATTACTGTGCATGTCCCAGCTGACGAATGGTCCTGCTCTGGCTTAAGAAAGTCATTATCAGCTTGATCTCTGTTTGTACAGTTCATAAAAATGACTAGTGCTACTAACTATGATGCATCCATCTTGAAGAAGAAAAATGTTGTTTTCTATCAATGCTTTGGTACACACTCAACAATTCGAGTTTTGTTTTTTGATTTCCAGGCATGTATCTTGTTGGAAAATGCTAATGCCTGTATATGACTGTCCAAAAACGAATGGCAATAATTGAAGTTCAAAAATTAGCGAAATTGTTGTACTCCAATGTGGAAGGGCTAAAGAGATTTTACATCTCCACCAGTTACCAGTTGAAACAGGTAATTCCAAGGGAACTATAGCAGCACTCACTGACAAAGGGGCAGTTCAATTAAGTTCAATTAACTCTTGACATTTCTGAGCTGGAGGTATTATGCATTAAAATTCCATTTATTGATGATTTCTTACAGCTATTGGAATCAGAAAAACCATTATTCCATCTAATGGAGCTTACAGTTATGAAAGACCTCAATCAGGTATGCGAGCGACTGAGATCTGAATATTTTCCTACTTTGTTCGAAATACCTTTTTTACCTGTTTATGAACACTATTTATGCACAGCAAGTCCTTTTATTACGATGCAAATTTTTTAGCTATATGTAAGAGAAGGTAGACACTCTATATTCAACTCCTATGCCATCTACCAGGCTGTTGTAGCTATGATGAGAGAACTAGAGGTGGGTTTTTCTCTCAAATATAGTGCATTCCCATTCAACTAGTTGGAAAAGCGACAGAAAATGTGTTCTGTGTAAAAATGTGAGTGACTATTATATTTATGGACATGAATTTCACATTCTGTTGCTAACTAAGAAATAATGTGTATGCTTAGTGGTATCTTGTTTAGAATTTGTCTATTGGTTACACCCAATTAAAATAATTCTTTTTTGCAAATATTATCTGTCTGTGTGATTCTTTAGTATTATATAGAGAAAAAAAAAATAACCTTTTAAGTGTTTAACAACTGCTTAATTTTAAATCTTAAATTTTATCTTGGAATAGATTTTACACATCAAACATGAGAGGTTTGAGAAAATAACATAATCATTGCAGATAAACTTGATAAGACTTCAAGGAAACACACAGGTTTAATTTTTCAACTTTTCAAGAACAGGTGGACCTTTGGTCAAGAAAAAACTTTTATGAACGCAAACAATTTTATTTTCAGGTCTCAACAACAGATGGAAACAGCAAAGAATTTTTATCTTTCAGGTACGACCGAACTTCGTCAAAAAAAAACAAAAAACTTTTTTATGGGGAGGGCTACTGCCCGCCGATGTGGCAGGTGGCGGCCCTCCCCACAAAATAACCACTCCAAAATAAATTTCCCAGAAGACGTGGGGACGGCCCTCCCCCACAGTATAACCATCCCCAAAATAGACCTTCTCAATGCAACGCCACATAATTAACGTTGAATAATTTTAACGTTAAAATTATTCAAAAATTCACTTTGACGTCACAACCGATACATTCAAAGGCTACATAGAACCCAACAGTAACAAGCTGTGAGGGAATGTCACCACCCACTAACCATAACAATTCCAGTTCGATTCAAAGTGAAAATTATATTCTGAAATTTTACCACTAACTAACACCATCTATTGAGAGAAAAATATAAATACATTTTTCCCTCACCCTCCGAGTGGCGAACATACCATACTGACGTTTCGTTTATACCTACTGGTGATACTACTACGGACCACAAGATATATATAAACTATACATGAAAATATATTTTTAAATTACAATGACATATGCTTACACTTAACATATAGTAGTATATTTGAGGTTGTTATATACATGTCTGCATATCCCATCACTGTAAAAAAAAAAAAAAAACACTTGTTTATTGTCAAGTGCCGCGGACTACAGAAAGGAAAACACTGGTCTATGGTACAACTTAATTTTTATTTTTAGAGTATATATACTGTAAATAAAGTTCAGTAGATATGTGAAATAATGACATGCTAAAAAATACAGGAAAGTTTTGGTTCAGAATGTATGAAATTCTGGCCCGATGGCTTCAGCGGGTGAAATTATCAGCAATAAAACTGATTTAAATAAAATAAAATTTAACTTCTAGCCACGATTATTCGGACTGTGATGGATAATATTGCTGGGCTTTCTTTTTTTCACTCATTATGTAAAGGTAGCAACGTGCAATAAACAACACTAATGTTACAAAGTAAAACTCTTATGTAAATTAAATCCACAAATGTTGAACGTGATTCATTTTCATTCATTATATTTCCAAGTCTTGGAAGTAAAATTAATGTGCAATCGCTGAAGTTCAGCAAACGTTCCTCGTTTCGGTTGGCAGTGAGACAGATCACATTCAACACAAATACAATAAAATTTAAAACAATTTACAGAAATGCTCGCCATTATTCTGAATACGATTTTCAAGACTACCTGAATGAATTAAATAAATATCTCTATCTCAGTAAAGAAGCGGGATACTATTCCAATGTGGGTATTGAAACAGTTTGAGAAGCGTAATGAAAATTTGCATATTTTCTCATAATATTTCAGTATGGTATTAAAATATTAATATAACCTTTCTTTAATGGAGCGCTTCATACCTCATGTTTCTTTTGTCAAAAATTAGCATTAAACATCGATAAAATATACGGATGTTTAAGTCCTCATAAGACGTCAATGAAAACTCATAAAAATATTTAAAAACATTGGATTGTATACGTTTGAATCTCCCCTCTATCAATATTTCGTTATAGTGGCTGGCAATACTGTATAATAAAACATCCTGTCCTGTGCTGCGGCAGAAGTAGACCAAACAAATCCCTCCATTATCTGCCACTATGTTGTTCGGCGACTCTGTGATGAGGAAGCTGAGAGGGATGTTGTAGCAGCACATTGATAAGTTTTAAACAAATGAAATGGTATTCTTAGTAGTGTAGCTGTACACAGAAAATCATTGAAGAAAAATCTTTTGTTCTCCCTCCCTTTCCTATATTGAGTGAGCTCCCCAAGCAATCACGTGATCCATTCCAGCTTAGCGGCCAAGTGGGCGCACGCGGCTAACGCAGCTCTGCCGTATACAGAGTGGACGAGAATGCTCCCCTGCGCAGGACGTACCATGGGTGAGTTTGTTCTTCTTTCTCTCTTAAAAGCAAGGGTTTGTTTACACCCTGTTAATTAGCATTGCCTTTCACTTAATATATTCAAATGAATGCTACATATCAGGGCGGAAGCTAAGATGCAAATACTAAACAATTCTGTCGACTGGAAGCATAAGTTGCTGCTGGTCTGCAGAAAATCTCTGCTGTAAACTTATCTTAGAGAAAAACATCAAGCGACATCTATTGCCTCCTAGATGCTTGCTGACATTTAGAAGTTCTATTTAAAAAGCTTGATCCGATATGTATAATCGGATTATGTAATCCGCAGTACACCTTAAATGCGGAAAAAAGCGATGCAGTGAAGCTATACTTGAATATATATTTCAGTACTTGTTGAATACTTAATCAGTTATTTGTCACAATCATGTGCAATAAAATTATTCGGCTTTATTAAGTTATTTTATAGAATTTAATTAATTATGGAGTTGAACCTCATGTTTAGTTTTACGATATTTTTTGTAATCTCAGGAATTGGCAGTGACTAGTTTGTAGTTCATTAAATGGATTTTGTAAATTAACAACTTTATTAAGTTTCATTTTTGTCAATTTTGTTCTAAAACTGCATTTATTTTTTCATATTTACGATATTTTCAATTCTGAAATTTCAAGGAATTGTTTTTTTTTCTCTTTTCTTTTTTTTATTTTTTAAGAACGACGTGTACATGCGATTGTGCAGCACGATTTACTTAATTTAACCCCGGGGGCTCACATCTGGTGAGTATGGGCTTGGCACACCCAGGGTCCTGAGCTGGATATCATCATTCTTCTCTTTCTTGGTGATTCCCTTCTACTTTTGACTCTCTCTCTCTCTCTCTCTCTCTCTCTCTCTCTCACGGTTACTCGGGAACTTTTTTTTTTCTCGGTGCAGCATAAGCCTCAGGCTTCCTTGCATCATATGAATATTAATAATAATAATAATAATAATAAAATAAAATAACGGATCGAAATCTCAAGTTACATACAATATTTGACACCAGATCTGTTATATATTTGTATCAGAGTTTTAAAGAAGTTTCGGATCCCGATTAGGTAGGCTCCCTCACAAATGAACTCGTGGCAAGCACTACTGCTACAAAACATGCTGAATTAAGATGTAATACTTTTCTGAGAACTCTGCAACATCAGCGAAAGCATCCTTATAGTGGTGGCTGTAAGAAGTAAACATAATTTCTGTTACAATCTGTTACAGTATTTCTTACTTCGTGCCAATAATATTTGCAATCATCTATGTCATGGGGTGGTCCCATGACATAGATGACCAACAATTCTCAAACTATGATCCCCTCCCCCCCCCCCGGTTTCGCAATTTTTTCTTTTTTTTTTTTAATTTTGTTTTCAGGTTTTAAATGTGATTATTTTTTTGTTTATTGAAGTGCAACGGCTTTATTTTATAAAGTTGTAAGGTTTTATCCACGTTTTATTTCTCATATAGATTAAAATATTTTATTGAAAGTAAGTGGTATATTTTTATTTCTTGCTCAACTTTATTTCTTTATTTCTTGCCTCTATCAGCTTTATTTCTTGCCTAAACGAAATCATTATTTTTATTTATGGGACTGGGCGAGCACAACTTCATTTATAATTTCTGGGAGTTCCATTATCGCAAAGTTTGAGAACCCCAGGCCTAAGGGGGTATTCAGAGTAATAGAGACATTTGTCTTTTTGGTCCCGTAAATTTTTGAATAAAGCATTACATTTAACATGTTATCCTACGTTACTGAAAGCCAGCTTATTTTTGCTACAAAGTTTCATGTACATTCTGGCAGGTCTTCTAGAAACATATACTGGATTAGAGGTACCGTAATGAGATTATAAGAAACTATTTTTCGGATACTGTGTCCTTCCCACCCCCAACTCCCGTACTGAAAGAAGTCTATATATTTATATTTATAAAGAAATATAAATACATTTTCTGTTTATACTCCGGAGGGTCCCATATGATCAGGGGAGTTTATAAGATATAAAATACCAGATTTATTATATTTAGCAGTCATGTGGGCCACGATAAACTCAAACACGTGTACTAGTACTGTATCCCACTTTGACCTCTCGACTACATTAGGTCTAATCTAGAAAGATTAAAAAATAAAATTAAAATTAATTTCCTTTCTTCTTCTTCTGTGGTAGAAAAACATGATCGAAAATTTCTTATTTGAGTTGTAAATTAAATTAACAAATGATGATGCTTGATGTAAATTTTACTATACCCGGGTAATATTGTTTGATTGACTATTTATAGAGCTGGGCAATGGAACCACTGATCTTCATTCGCTGACTAAAGCAAAACCAATTCTTATTAACAAATCGCTAAAATTCAAAGCCAGAGTTCGATGATCGCTGCGTTACATTTATTGCTAAAATATCTCTTAAATCAAATTCATTGAATTAAATAAATTTCCTGTAATCAAGCAGTCTGCTTTGATATATGGGAGGGACTAATAGTTTCTTCTAAATCCTCCGTTCCCTTCATTAAATCACATTCAGGTACAGAGGGGTGCTGCTACGGGCTGGTAGAAGCTTCTTGGTAACTTTTGGATGTTTGCTGAGCCGCTTGTTAAGACAATTAGTTACGAATGTATGATGAACAGTTGCTTTTAGTTAGAGAGTCAGCCGTTAATTATATAACGAGCCTATTGCTAATTTATTAGTAGCATACAGATACGGCATGTATAAATAAATAAATTTTCTGTTTATAATCCAGGACGACCAAAGGAGTTCACAAGATATACAAGAAACAGCATCGTATTTAGCAGTCACGGGCTTGAACTACAGTCACTCAAGGCACATGTACTTTTACAGCTTGACCACTCGGCTATGGCGGCCTCAACGTACATGCTAACAGAACACTTATTCTATTCTATAAATAAATTGATCGTGTATTAAAATTCAGTATAATTGCGTATTACTTTGTGGAAAACATACTATCATAGACTATTATGCTATTGGGAGCAATCATACTCTTGTAGCATTATAATAAATAAATAAATAAATAAATTTTCCGTTTATACTCCGGGACGACCACACGGTCAGAGGACTTCACAAGATAGAGAAAATACAAGAAAGAGAACTGTATTCACGTCACGTTACCAAAAATTTCCTAAGCTGTTATTATAATAAACAAACTATATTAATCTAAATTAAAACTAAATTATATTAAACTGTTATTGTTTTTGTACGGTGCATTTCTTCCGGTCTTTTTTTGGAAACGTCGGGCGTCCAGTATCCATTGTGTCATTGGCACAAAATTCCAAGATGGGTTCGTCATAACCTTGGTGTTCATCTACTTCCATACTGTTAGTGGGTGCTTCGGTTTTCTTAGAGGCTTTAGCAGTTTTCACTTTTCCTCTGTCACTTGAGACCGTTGGAGTATCAGTTGGAATACTGATTGGAGTATTATTTATTTATTTATTATTAGTGGCTTCACTGGTTTTAGTTTTAGGAATGTCTTTTCCAGATGTTGATAGGGTTGCTTTAACCCAGAAGTGCTGGGCGGAATTGACACATCTGTTTGAACTGCAGTTGACGAATAGCTCCGGGTATGAGATAAATACTGTTAGTGAGTTACTGCAACGAAACAACACTGCCACAACAGAATCGTCCTAAACAAAAAGTATTCTTATAAATTTATAAATGTGCATTCTTTTTCGTGTAACCTCACAGAGTTAGTGTTTTGAGGTGGATTTCCTGGAATTGTTATAGGTGAATCAGGAGCGCCCTCTATTTTTGTATGTGTAGATATATCAGTACAAGAGGGATATATCTACACATACTACAAAAATAGAAGGCGCTCCTGATTCACTTATAACAATTCCAGGAAATCCACCTCAAAACCCTAACTCTGTGAGGTTACATGAAAAAGGATGCCCATTTATAAATGGTAGTAACGTAATTACCTCCAACAACACGACGACCTTAGCTTTCCACAACGCTACAACACCACCAGACAAAAATTCCCCGAAAACTGGTTATGCAAATGAGAATATAGGAAGCTCGAGCATTTGGGATCGAGACTATCGAATGAATTAGCCTTAAATACTGGGGGGAAATATGCAAGCACTCAAACCCCGGAATCAGGGGTGAAACTTTATGAGCACAAGTGTAATCGAACAGAGGATGAACTAACATGTGGTGCAAAACGGAAAAAGAGAGACGAGAAAGGATCAATTCAATTAAGAGAAACACAGACTGAACACTCAAACTTAGAAACACGCAAAACCAGTAAAAACAAAGGGCGTCGGTTGGAAAGTGTAACTCACCGAAACAAGACTCAAATCTCAGAGAATGTAAATAAATATAAGGAAAATATTGATGCACACACCGATACAAAAGAAATCTATACAACCAAGACACAGACAAAGTATAGTTATGCCGCGATATTAAAAAGGGGATATGACAATGGCAGTGATACGGCGGAAGCAGATAACACAGACAAAATTGAAAGAATGTACTCTAACAGTAAAAAAAAAAACTGGAATCCGAGTTCTCAGCTACTAATCGGGGCTTCGAAAAACAAAAAGCTTAAAGTTATTACAAAGCTCAAGGTTATATTTGTTTCAAGGTTGGCCCCAGATACAACTGAAAGAGAATTACAAGAATACGTTAGAAGCTTTTGAAAGTCAAATGTTCAGGTAACCAAACTGAAATCAAGATTTCCACAGGAGTACTCATCCTTTAGAGCAGGGGTGGGCAACAGCCGGCCCGCGACGATGGTGAATCCGGCCCCCTCGGTAAATGCATAAATATAGAAAATCCATACCTGACTACACTCGCCGTAAACGTTCGGCTTAATTCGGTTCAATTTGGAATCGCGGCCAGTACAACAGTAACCAAGTGATTCTACGCAGCGTCAAAGAGTTATTTCCTAATTATTATTGTAGCATCGATCGAACGAAGTTCCTTTGGGTTTGACTTCTTATTGAAAAAAATAATATTGGTGCGAGATATTTTGTTTTATGCCTTTTCTAATTATTACAATTTTTAATTTAATATAATTTATAGCCCGTAAAATGAGCCAATTAAAAAAAAAAGAAAAATTGATGCCGAATGCCGCATTTTCAATGATAATTGGACATTCAGATATTTTTTTTAAAAATACATTAATAATTTGGTAATTCAAGTAATATAACATTTTTTAGGTTCTGATTTTTTTTTATTAAATCGTTCAATCTATTCCGGCCCGCATCATGATGCGAAAATTTCATTCGGCCCGCTGACGAAAAAAGTTGCCCACCCCTGCTTTAGAGTGTCATATAGTGAGGACAATGAAGCAATTATTCTGGACACTAATAAGTACACGTGCCTTGAGTGACCGGGGTTCAAGCCCGTGACTGCTGAATACGGTGCTGTTTCTAGTATTCTCTCTAACTTGTGAACTCCACTGACCGTTTGTCGTCCCGGAGTATAAACAGAAAATTTATTTTATTTTTTAATAACTGGACCGAAGAAACATTGAAATTGCCTTTTCGCAAGAATGTAAGTACAAGGACAAAATCAATAAACCCATCTCCACCTATGAATATTGGAAACGGAAATAAATAGCAACTACAGACAATCAAGAAAATACAGGAAAATAGGATTCCAGTTCGGCAAAATAAGAATAATTTACATGATAATTTTCTATGTTACTATCAAAACATGCAATGTCTGAACAACAATAATAATAATAATGTTAGGCCAGCCCTAGAATTTGCCTCACAGGTCGGGTACCCACATGCAGCTTACCAAAAATTGGAAATTGATAATATTCAAAAAAGATCAATACACTACGTTTGCTTTAAAAGTGGCCTTGAATACAATGAGAAATCTTACCAAGAGTGGTGTGTATTCTTTCGACTTGAAATGCTGAAAGAAATAAGAGATAAAGCCGACTTACTCCTTTTTAACCAGCTGTTAAATGGTACCCTGAATTGCCCTCATCTCGTCTCACTAATAAACTTCAACGCACCTACAAGAGCTTTAAGAAATCATCCACTGCTAAAACCATCCTATGCAAGAACTAATTATGGATACTACAACTTCTATAACAAGACTGCAAGATCAATCAACAAACCAAATCTGGAGATATTCGATAGCCCTGGAAACTTCAAGAAACAACTGAAATTGCTAATCACATCCGTTACCTGAAACTTAAAATTGACTCTTACCAGTTCTAAGACTGATTCTGTAATGTGTGTGTATATGTGTGTGAAGCAAAAGCAGAGTTCAACCTTTTTCCTTCCTGTTCACTTCAGTCTCACTGATCCGTCCTCTTTTATTTATTTAGTTTTATTTTTATCTGTAGATTTCAATTTACTGTTGCTTTTAAGCACCTTTACTTTTCTCTTTACATTGAAAATTTATACTCCAAGCTTCTGCTTTGGAGATGTGTAATGATGCTTTGTAGCTGCACCCTCAGGCATGTTTGATTGCTGTTTTGTAGCTGTTAATAATAATTCTAAAGGGCATACAGAATCGTTCTGAATAAAACTGCCCTAAGGAGCATTCAGAATTGTCCTAACAAACTTAAACCCCTAATTGCAGTATTTAATATATTCTTTGTGTTTTACGTATCGAAATACGAACACTGCATAAATGATAACGTCAACCTGTTTTATGCCATAGTGTAAGAAAAAATGTGCTTAACAGTATGTCAGCGAACAGTTGACGTTGGGAAATCACATCGAGCGGGTGTTGTGTGTCAATACTATGATCAATACTATTCGATTTGAAGTTAAGCGTATGTTAGCATGCAGTCTGAGCGGTAGCACAGTGGTATCGTCACGGTCCTCCCCTACACCGGCTGGAAAAGGCCCGAGTTCGAATCCTGCCGATGACGCGAGGAACTTTAATGGGCTTTTTTTTACTCCGTAGCTGAGTTAGTCAGTCTCAGGCATAGACAGCAAGGTTTTTTCCCCAGAAAAGGGGGGTTTTCGCCTCACAAAACAGGCAAATCAACCAGGAACACACGCAATTTACAGACACAAAACACATGGGTAGATGTAATCAATTACGGGTGACTCTAATAAATAATTTGATTTATTTTTATTTATTTATTTTATTTATTTATTATTTTTTTTTTGTTAGCATTAGCATTAGTAGAGGCATATGATGCAAGAAAGCAAGCTTATACTGCATCACCCAAAAAAAAAAAAATAAATAAATAAATAACTTCCCATTTCATCCATCCATTCGCTCCAAAAGTTTGTCCAGTTCTTCCTTGAATTTATTTCAGCTAAAATAAAATCAAGGAAGAACAACAGATGGAAGTTTGTAACAGCAATCAACTACCTGTTGGCTAAAGGCAAATTTCCGCATATCTATTCTACAACTGTCTTTCCTCGATTTAAGTTTATACCCCCTCAGGTTCGTAATCTGAGCAAGAGGAAGAATCCCACCTGCATTGAGCCAGCTCAAACTATTCAAGGCCTCTGACTTCAATACCTCGCAGCATCTCCTGACGCTGTAATTTGCAGAACTTAAGGTTTTCTAGGTAAGAGCACCCCTTTGTTCCTCTCACCAATCTTGTTACCCTTCTCTGTACACGTTCTAGCAACTCCACATCCTTTCTAAATTGAGGCGTCCAGAACTGTACGCAGTACTCAAGGCGCTGCCTGACCATTGCCTTAAACAAAGGATAATAACCTCCTTATCCCTGCAGGCAAAATTCCAGTATATCACTGACAAAATCCCATGACCTGCTCTGGCAGCCTGTCTGCCCTGCTCAGAAAACTTCATATCTGACTGCACAATTACCCCACCCGGGTTTTTTCATTCTCTACTTTGCGTATTGCTTTGTGCTGTACCCCCCAATTAGTACGTTTCGTTACTGCTACCTATATGCAGTACTTTGCATTTTTCAATGTTAAACTTCAGTTATCACTTCTAACCCCATCTGCCCAACACTTTTCTAGAACCTGTTGCAGTAGCATACTGTTATTACTGCCATTAACAACCCTGCCAATCTTTGTATTATCTGCAATCTTTGTATCATCATTCTTGACAATGGGCCCAACACCGAACCATGGGGGACTCCAATAATAACATTAGTACACGAAGAGCAATGCCCATTGATTACCACTCTCTGTCTTCTGCCACTCAACCATCCGTTTCTCTATAACAGCAACTTGCCCTTAATGCAATACTGCTCTAATTTATACAGTAATCTTCCATATGTAACAGAATCAAAATCTTTCCTGAAATCCAAGTATATGATATCAAAATTATTTTTGCATCCAGTTCTTTTGTGACCACATCATAGTATCCAATCAAATTGGTCAAACAAGACTTTCCCTTAACAAACCCATGCTGTGTTTGAATTATTATTGCAGTCTTGTCTTGAAGTTCTCGCAATGCTTCTTTAACCAGTGACTCCATTATTTTCCTGAAATAGAAGTTAAACTACCAGGTCTGTAATTACTCGTGTCACCCTCTGATCCCCTTTTGAATTGTGGGAAAAATTTGGAGGGAAAATTTGCACATCGCCAGTCCGTGTGGATCTCTCCTGAATTTAAGGATGTTATCATAACCATGGCTAATGGTTTGCTTACTTCTTTTCTTTCTTCTTCCTTTAATAAAACTGGATGGATTCCATCCAACTATGTGCCTTCCTTATATTTAACTTCAACAATTTCTCCTCCACTTGCTCTCAGTTGTTACAAAATCATTTAAGTCCCTGTTACAGTTTGATAAGCTTCTGGCCTCCATTTCCCTACAGAATTCCTCATGTGCGAATGTAAACGCAAAGTACTCATTCAGTTTGTCAGCTATCTGAGGGAGATCATCAGCAATCGAACCACTGATATCAAGGGAACCAATTTGATTCATTCCCTTCCTTTTAGAGTTTACATAAATAAAGAAATCTTTGCTGTTTTATTTTGCATCGTTTGCCAGAGATTTCTCGTAATATTACCTTCGCCTGCTAGACCACCTTTGTGACTTGGTTACAGACTCGTTTACAGTGATGTTGGTCCTCCATGATGTTGTGATGTTGGTCCTCCACGTGCAGCGAAAACAGCTCCTACCTGGCGAGGCATGGACGCTACAAGGTTTCTACATGTGTCTTGTGGTATCTGGTACTAACACGTAACCAGCAGATCCTTTTAACTCCTGTAAGGTTCGTGGTTGATAGGCCGCAAATGGGAGTTGCTGTTACAACACAAACCACAGATGCTCGATGGGATTGATGTCTGAGGAATTTGGAGGTCTGGGCAATACCTGGAATTCTTCCTCATGTTCCACGAACCTGTCTCGAACAATCCAGGGGTTGTGGCATTGCGCATTATCCTGCTGAAAGATGGCACCGCCAGAAGGAAAGACCGTTGCCATGAAAGGGTGTACCTGGTTACCAATGATGTTTAGATAGTGTAGAGTGGGTTTAGTTTCAAACGGCACCAGGGGTTCCCCCCATCCCCACATAGTATACATTGTGGGTGTAAAACAGAACACTGTCAATGCCAGAGGTTTAAAAGTGTAATATGTGTAGTGTCGTACCGTTGTTCCTCTGGTCATTTTGCAGCTGGGCCCCTAATGGGACCCAATGTTGTCCACACTCTGCCCTGTGGAGACAGACCAGGTACCCAGTAGTTTAGATATTATTTACTCTGGCAGGTCCTGCCACCTAGTTTCCTGAGATTCCAGTGGCTAGGACCTTAAAAAAATAAATAAATAAAATAATTAAATAAAATAAAATAAAAAATTATTAAATTAAATAAAAATAGAATTAAATGAAATAAAAAATAGAATAATTAAATGAAATAAAAAATAAAAATGGGGAAAACGCTAGAATTGGTAGCCAAAAGTCGTTGTGAGAGGTTCAATTTTAACGTGTGGCACGTACTCTGGTGTATAGGTAGAGTGGGGGAGGGAGACAAGACTGGGAGAAAGACAGAAGAATGGGGACGATAGAGAAGACGACCCAAGTGGTCAGTGGGGCCTGCCCAGGCCCCACCAGAGGAAAGGAGGGGTGGCAGGGAGGGGAAGAGATGGAGAACCGCTTCCCCCTCCCACCGGGGGGGGTATAAATTAAATCGAGACAGGGAGCTCGATTTAGATCACGAATAAGGCGCTTTGCAGCAGCTGCACTATCAGGTCTGGTGGTATCCGTCTAGCCTCCATAGAGGTCCAATAAGGTAGTTGTCGTTCATGAGACTCAGTCTCGTGATAGACATCAGAGTATCTGGCACATGGATGACTGGACCCAGGACCCAGGGTATCCCAGCAGAACATCGTTGGGGGACCCAGGGTATCCCAACAGAACATCGCCCAAAGCATGACACCATCGCCACCTGCTTGTTTTCGTCCCACAGTGCATCCAGGCGCCATCACTTCCCCAGGTAAACAACACACACGTTCCCGGCCGTCCGCATGATGCAACAGAAAACGTGATTCATCGGACCAGACGACCTTCTTCCAATCACCCAAGGTCCAGTTTCGATGCTCGCGTGCCCATTGTAGGCGCTGTCGCTGGGCACTCGGAGCGGCTTGCGGCTATGCAGTCCCATTTTCAAAGGGTTCGATGTACTGTATGTTGTGACACATTACTCCCGTCACCACTACTTCCAATTACCGGCGAGTTGCGCCACAGTCGCCCTTCTGTTGCCATGTTCCATCCGGGACAGTCTTTGTTCACCTGGAGCATCGATGAGCTGTGGTCGTCCAACACCTCGCCGGCTGTTTCTATAGGAGCATTTTCACATCCGGCTGTTCCTCCCCCCCCCCCTTCCCCAGTGACTTAAACAGTGAACTGTACGAGAACCAAAAGGGCTACGGACTTGTAGCGGGTATCGTTTTACTGCACTTAACCACAAGCTGACCAAAAACAACACACTCCCGATTAACCGTAAACGCCGTTTATCCGAAATCTAAGGAGAATGGAGGGAAAAAATAAAAATTCGACTGCTACAAAAATAGAGCGGGAAACACGTTCCCAAACTGAAGCAAGGGAACAACCAGAGAGTATAGTATCGCATCTACAGAGGACACCGGAGAAGAGAAGCCACCAGAGGTTCCTCTGGATCCTACCTTGCTCGAAGGCACAGTGTATGAAAAATCTCTAACCTTGAAGATGGCATTAGAGAATATTTTCAAAGAACCATCAAACCGAATTACAACAGGTATTAGATCGCAGATTGCAAACGTTTTCAGTAAAATGGAAGCCATGCTGATAGAGAACTTCCTAGAAAATAAAAAGGCAAACGTTAAGATACAACTCTACGAACAATGTGGCGCAAATCAAATGCAACAGTGTGCCCCCCCACATATGCCCAGGCGCTGAGGAATGGCTCAAACCAGTTACAACCAAACCAAGAAGGGCAACAAGAAAAAAGGCCACTACTCTTTAAAACACCAAACTTGGTGGTACTCGGACCGACAGCCCTGGAAAACACTGTAAATGTCCAAACCAGCGATGAACTAAAGGCTAAATTTATGAAAGAGATGAAAGATGACTTGAGGAATACCAGAATTAAAGCAATAAGAAAAACAAGAAGCACAGGACTAATAATAGAAACAGAAAATAAGGAAGATATACAGACAATAATGGAAAACCCAAAGCTTGCCAAGTTAGGGCTAACAGTGGAGCCACCAAAAAAGCGTGGGCCTGCAATTATAATATTTAATGTAGACAAAGACGTAACGCCTGAACAACTAGCAACTGAAATTGTCACCAGAAATCTAAGGAATTTAGCCCAGGAAGCACGATAAAAATGCATAGTAACACCAAGGTATTCAACCGGTACCAGATCGGGAACCAATAGGGACTGGGTACTTGAACTAGCCCCCATCTGCATGGCAACAGCTGAAAAACTGCAACAGAATATATATAGAATGGGGATCCCACCAGTTCTGGGAGCATGCAGCAGTGCCGAAATGCTTCCGGTACTGCAAGTTCGGACACACAACCCACACCTGTACTCAGACAACGCCTACCTGCGGCCATTGCTATGGCAAGGGCCATGAGTACAAAACTTGCCCCAACAGGGAACAGGATCCAACCTGTGCCAATTGTAAAGCAGCCAAAATGGAGTACACACATTCGATCAGAGATCCAAACTGCCAAGCCTATATCAAAGCAAAGGGCCCCAAAAGAGAACCGACTATGGAGACAAACAATAAGAAATATGATACATCCAAAATAGAGATCATCCAAAAAAACGCACAGAGAGAGAGAAAGAGCAGTGGCAGAACAACTAAGGATAAAAGCTGACGAGGCAGACATTCTCATGTCTGCCTCGTCAGCTTTTATCTTCCAGGAGCCGTACACCCACTCTAAACGGGTGTGCGAATACCCAACCACATATAACATAGTACACGAAGAGGAAGATACCCCTTGGGCGGCGGCAGTGGTACGCAACCCAGACTACACAGTCACGAAAGTTAAACAACTGGGCTCGTCATGAGCAGCTTGTGCCTACGTATTGAAGCCACTAGGCCAGTTAGTAGCACTGTACTGTAGACCGGGGGAGGATATTACCCCAGCTATACAATACCTTCAAGCTTTAGTGCACATGCTCCCGGACCAGAAAATAATCATAGGGGGATGTCACTTGTTAATCTCCCACTTGTCACAGCCTGACTCCGGACAGAAGCAGAACTCGGAACGGGCAAATACTAGACGAATACCTTTCCCGATCATGGTGCTAAATAGGCCGCACCAACTGCCCACGTTTTGTAACACACTGTGGGAGGCCACGATCGACGTCACGCTGTTCACTAGGAACGTCGCAGGCTATATAAAGGACTGGCTTGTTCGGGATTCGTGGACAACGTCGGATCACAGAGTGGTTACCTATCAGATAGCAAGGTCACTTGACAGAGCCCCAATATCCAAGAAAATACAAAGCCGCTATGCCATTCGCAAAGCAAATTGGGAACGTTTTAAGGAAATAATAATATCAGGAACGGCCCAACACCTAATTGAGACAAATCAGCTCGAGGAACCCAATAAAACCCAAACTAAAGTAACCAAGATAACAGAAGATAACAATAACAGAAGCCAGCAATGCAGCAATAAAAAGAAGCCTGATCCGGGTGGCTGTCCCCTGGTGGACCCTGGAAATTCAACAGCTCAGACGGGAAACAATTAAAAGAAGAAAACAAGAACCTCATGTGTGCGCCTTTCCAACGGGAAAGGCGCACACATGAGGTTGAACTTTATGGGAAAGATATAGAGAAGCCAGAAACAGCTACACAAATGCGATTGTTAAGAACAAACGCAAGGCCTGGGAGACTTTTGTCAGCACAACAGGGAACACCGAACCCTGGGGAGTGGTATACAAGATAGTCACGAATAAACTTCCCACGGAGGAAGTCATTTCAACCACCCAGACACCACAAGGTGATTATACCACCAAGTGGTAACATTCTATAAGCTATATATTGGATGCCATCTTCCCGGAACCAATAGAGCCAATATTGCCAGAGCAACTTATCATCTGTCAAGATAATGAAGCTTACTCAACACACTCAGGAGCCACCCTTCACACAGGACAAACTACAACAAATGGCAACCCAGATAAGAAACAATAAATGTCCAGGCCTGGACTACTTAGAACCCGAAATTATTAAGAAGACTGTGGAGATCATTCCATACCTCCTCTTACACCTCTATAACAGCTGCTTGGCTAAAGACATCTTCCCCAAAAAATGGAAGACAGCAAAGGTAAAATTAATCCCCAAAAATTCGAACAAACCACCCCACCTGCCAAACTCCTATCGGCCAATAGCCCTACTGCCGGTTGCAAGCAAACTGCTAGGAAGACTACTCTACACAAGGATAAACCAGCATTACCAGACAGCGAAACTCACAGAGACATCGTAATACGGATTCAAGCAGGGTTCGTCTACTGTGGAGGCCTTGCGTAGCCTATCGGAATCAGCAGCAAACTATAATAATAAATATCTACTAGTCATCTCTGTTGACTTAGCTGGGGCGCTCGACACCATTTGGTGGCCGAGCGTCCTGGCAAGACTAAGGCAGGCACACGTGCCGATCAACTCATACTCCATAATTTGGTCATATCTCTCCGAGAGACGCATCATCGTGGAAGCACCTTATGGTAGAGTGAATCGTGATGTCCGCAGGGCTGCTCCTAGGGTTCTGTTCTGGGGACCACTCCTGTGGAACATGGTTCTGGACGGGTTCTTGGCTTTGGTCCTCGGCGATGTGCGCTCTCAGGCCTTTAACGATGATTTGGTCCTCACCATTGCTGCGGATAGCAGGGCCCAGCTAGAGGAAGGCCAATCAGGCAATACTCATATTGCAAAACTGGACCAGAACCAACTGCCTGACGATATCAACAACAAAGACGTCCTCCATCCTGCTAAAAGGCAAGCTTAATACGAAGGCCGCCACAAATAAAGGTGGGACCTACCACAATAAAACTAGTGACCTAGTTAAAATATTTATGGGTTATACTGGATGGTAATCTTTCCTTTAAACACCATCTAACTTATATCAGAGCCAAAATTCAAAGATACTCTGGACTGGCAGCTAGGATCGCCAGGCGGGACTTGGGGTTAAACCAACGCACCCTGTCATTGTTTTATAAAACAACCTTTCTACCGATCATCACCTACGCCTCAGCGATATGGTTTCCCAAAACAGCAACTGTAGTAAACCGACGCATCCTTGATGCAACGCAAAGAACCATCCTACTGACAGTTACACGTGCTTGCAGAACAACCAGTACCCACGCACTGCAGGTCTTCGTCGGGGCTCTCCCCTTGACTTAGAGATCACGCGCAGGGGAATGAACTACCATATAGAGAAAGGAATACCCTGTACATACCATGGCTATACTGTGGACGTTAATGCACCACGCAAAAATGAAAAGATAAGACTGCAAAAACACCTGATGCAAGTTTGGCAGGAGAGCGCTGGGCCAACTGAAATAAGGGAAATATCATCAGGAAATTCATTCCGAACATCAACAGGATGTACCCCAGTCCCCCAACTTGGTTTCAACCTGGCTTATACACTACCTATTTACTGACTGGACACGGGCCTTTAAAGTCAAGCTGACAGCGATGGGAATTGAGGAGAATCCGAGCTGCGCCTGTAGGGAGCTTGAGTGCTGGGAGCACATTATGTACGACTGCACACATTATGGGGACCTCAGATGCAGACTGATCACCGCAATACACTACCTCCCCAAGAACCTAGAATCACATCTATTGGACTCACTAGAGAAATACAGAGCGCTAAAGGAATATACACAAAAACTATCTGCTAGGCGTTAGAACACTGATAACCATCAACAGAAGAAACAGATAAAAAAAAAAAAAAAAAGAGAGAGACACAGAACACACGTGGAGAGGACTCAAGGAGAACCTCCCTCAGGAACCTGCTCACTACTAATAATCTAATACCTAGCGAACGCAAGAATAACCCCATGGAGATGCGGATCTTCCCATGATGAAGAGAACCACAGACGGACTGACAACGGACCTGACCAGTATTCATAGCTGAGGAGGACAAATCTGGATACTAAAGGCTACCGATGACAGAGAAGACCGACGAAGATATAGAAACTCCAAGTTGCCGCCTTGACGGAGCCATATTGGCTCAAGGCTCTGCACTCTCTTGTGCGGTGTAGCCCTTTTTCTCCCACACCCGGCAGGGGGAGGTGACGGCTCGCTGTCTCCTCTCTCTCCCCTGCCACACCATTCCTTCCCTCTGGTGGGGCATGGGCATACCTTACTGAATAATTGGGGGTCACCTACCCTATCGACCCTCTTCTCCCTATTTCATCCCCACCCTTCACTCTCCCCTCCCAGCACTTTCTCTTGCACAGCATACAGCCCCACACGTCCAAGTTTAAAATATACCAAAAAAATTTCGCCCGACCTTTTAGGCACTTCAGAAACAGGCCTTCAGCGTCAAACCCCACATTAGCACTTTAATGTAATTGAACTAAAATCAACCGCACTCGTTCCAATTTTATTTTAGGTCCTAGCCACTAAAATCCTAGGAAAGAAAGTGGCAGGACCTGCCAGAGTACAATTGACTCACTGGTAACACCCGGCTAGCCTCCACGTGGAGAGGTATGGGCAACGTCGGGTCCCATTAGGGGCCTGGCGGCCAATAAGCCGGATAAACAATGGGCACAACATATAACACTACTCATGACCCACACACAAATGTCTTGTGCAACAAATGTCTTCAGGAGGTATGTTTTTCCTGTAGACTGGAAGATCTCGCTACTGAGACTAATTAAGAAGCAGCACACGCTTCTAAATCTCTGGCTTTGACAGGGTATAGTGTACAAATATATAGTGTGTTCGTGTCTAACGGCACCAGGGGTTTCCCCCATCTCTGCGTTGCTTTCATTGTGGGTGTAACAGTTCACTGTAAAGGCCAGAGATTTAAAAGTGTATGGATATTGTATGAGTGTAGTATTGTATATCGTTGTTCTTCTGGCCATTTAGCCGCTAGACCCCTGCTGGGGCCCAACGTTGTCCACACTATGCCTCGTGGAGGCAGACCAGGTACACTAGTATTGAAATAGTTACTCTGGCAAGTCCTGCCACCTAATTTCCTGAGATTTCAGTGGCTAGGACCTAAAAAAAAAATATATATATATATATATATATATATATATATATATAAAATAAAATAAAATAAAATAAAATTTTCACTCAGTGGGGGTTAAGAAAATTGTGTAGAAAGGCTAAATGAATTTAGTGTGAACGCAATTAAATTTAAATTAAATTTGTATACCCATACACTTGTGTATTAGGTAGAGTGGGGGGAGACAGAAGGCTGGGGGGAAAGACAGAAATATGGGGACGATAGAGAAGGCGACCCCAGATAATCAGTGGGGCAGGCCCATGCCCCACCAGGCGAGGAGGGGAGTGGCAAGGAGGTGAGGGGACGGAAGATACCGTCCCCTCCCCCTGCCGGGGGAGAGAGGAAAAGATAGGACCATGCAACGGAGCATGGTTTGAGAGCCAAGATGGCGAGCAGCAAGCTGCAGTTGGTCTTCAGTGGCATTGGTGTTCCCATTTGGGATATCACTCATGGGACCAGGTCCCGTCCAGTTTAGTCAAGTCAGTTCTTGTCCTTTATTAAGTAGGTTCAGTTGTTATTCCTGGTTGTCATGTATAGGGTTCAGTTGTGCTCCATTGCACCGAGCACAAGTCTTCTTGCGAAGAGCTCTTGGGCGTAGCAGGAGAAAGCCAGGTACTCTTGTTTTGTATCCAGTATGTTGTGTTCCCGTCCTCTAGGACAGGGTACTGTATGTATGTATGTATGTATGTATGTATGTTCCCTGTTTATGGCGGCCCCTAGGCATATGCCTATCTCCACCTATTGTCTTTGTGAAGAAATAATCCCTGTTCAATGAGCCTGACATAGTATTAACACACACTACAATACTGCGGCGGTGACCTTGGCCGGCCGTTACGACCGGACACGTTATTTCGCGCTCCTGAATTTGTGTGGAAATGAAGTGTTTAAAATGTTAAATCAGTCTAAAAAAGTGTTCCACCTGAAAGAGCTTATCTGGAGGATTCCGTAGGTGAGATTAGTTTTAATATCTATTGGGAATTTAGTAAATTACCAGCGTTTCTATCTGTGTCCTTTGTTGTCAGACTACAATGGTCACCATGTGGCTGGCAGAAGGGCCATAGAGAGGCACTGATGTAAAGCAGAAGCCACGTTGGTAGTTTACACTTGACTGGGGAGTTGCCCAAACTGTGTTTAAAACTGAGCTGAAGGACCGCTCCACCAAACTGTACCGTAAACCGCCGAATTTTGTAAAATCGTGTGCTTCGAACATGTACTTAGTGTAGAGAACTATTTTTTACTGCGCCGTGCTACACTGGGACGGCCTGCGACGACACACATTCTGCTTCACCCATTGTTCTTGAACTGGAGGGTGTGACTACAGTGATCTGCATTATTGAGTGGGGAGGGTGACCCCCATGTGTGTAAATGCTTAAGCCTCTATTAGCGAGAGCTCCTGGTTGCCATCTACAGCCTTCGGCAGTAGCTTCGTCATCGCCACAAAAAGCAGCGACCACCTGCTTTTCACAGCATTAACTTTCCCACTATACTTGGGTGAAACCCCCCCCCAATCATTGGTGGGGAATCAAAAGTTTAGATTGACCACTGCTAGGCCCGAAATTGTGCCACGGACTTATGATCGGCAACATTTGTAAACATTCCTAGCCGGTTCTTGAGTGTGTGGATCCTACCTCGATAATCCGGATTAGTCTCGATAAACCGTACCTGAGACAAAATGATTAGCCATAGTCACAAATTGACTGAACTTCAGCCAGAAGATGAACACCAACGAAGAAGGCAACAACCTATCCTAGAGCAAAATGATGATTTGCAAATTATAGAGAAGAATGACCACGGCGATGGAGCACAGCCACAACAAACTTCAAAAAAGAAATACAAGAAATATGTCGCCCCGAGTACGGGAATGGAGACAAGATCGCAAAGTGAATCGAAAGACCAGCAAAACAATGAGGACCCCCAACCAGAGAACAGCGAAGAATTAAGTAAGCAGCCCCAGCCTACCATAGACCCCAGATTGCCGGATGGAACGGTACTGGACCAGGTTTTGGCCCTCCGGGTGGAGCTTGAAAACAAACTGAAAGACTCCGCAAGTAGAATCTCAGCTGCCCTTAGGGCTGATATTGTAGGAATATGGACCAAGCTGGAGACGGTCTTCCACAAGGTTCGCAGTGAGGCAGAAAGAAATGCAGCCAAACTGGAGGCCTACCAGGAATGTAGGGTCACACAGCAAATGCAACAGCGCATACCTACCTATGCAAGTGCACTGAGTAATCCACCAACTGTGACACAGATGCCAAGAAACGAACAGCCAAAGAAAAAGACACTCCTCCCAACGCCAAACCTGGTAATACTAAGGCCCAAAAATGCCGAGGAAATAACAACAAGTGAAGAAATTAAGGCAAAACTAATAAGCACCATGAAGGAAGACCTCAAACAAACCCAAATCAGAGGAATACGCAAGATGAGGAGCATAGGACTGGTAATAGAAACCGAGACAAAGAAAGAGATGCTAGGAATAATACAAAACCCGAAAATAGCCACTTTGGGTCTAACAGCTGAACCACCCAAAAGAAAAGGGCCAGCCATAATAATATACGACGTAGATAAAGACATCACACCGAACCAATTAGCGTACGAACTCTACCATAGAAACCTACAGGGTAAAATCCCTAACAAAAATCCACAAGAGATAGCAATGCCCAAATACTCCATTAAAGCGAGGGATGGAATAAACAAAAACTGGGTAGTAGAACTAACCCCGGAAGCCTGGCAAACCCTGAAGAACCAAACAAGGGTGTTTATAGAATGGGGCTGCTACCGATATCACGAACGTGTGGTCGTTCCGAAGTGCTACCGCTGCTGCAAGTTCGGTCACACCACGCATACGTGTGCACAAACCACCCCAACATGCGGCCACTGCTCAGAAAAAGGCCATGAATATAATGCCTGTCCCCACAAAGGTGTGGGACCTACCTGCGTAAACTGTAAAAACTTAAAGCTAGAGTACAAGCATTCACTGAGAGACCCCATGTGTCCCACATACCAACGAGCCAAGAGTTTATACCAAAGTAGGATTAACTATGGGGACGAAAATTAAAGCTTACAACACAAATATACTAAAAATAATTCAAATAAATGCGCAGAGGGCTAGAGCAGTAGCCGACCAGATCCGAGTTAAAGCTGAAGAGGAAAACGTCGATGTCATCATATTACAGGAGCCATACTCGCATGGGAAACGGGTTGTAGGCTACCCGCTCACCTACAAAGTGATACACACAGTTGAAGACACCCCATGGGCTGCTGTCCTGGTAAGGAACAGCAATATCACAGTGACTAAAATCACGCAGTTCTGCACGGAGTGGGCCGCCTGTGCCCAGCTAAATACAGCTTTAGGGAACCTGTACGTTGTGGCACTCTATTGTAGACCAGGACAACAGATAGATTTTGCAATCGAATATCTTCAATGCCTGCAGGACATCCTACCAAACCAAAAAATCATCATAGGAGCTGACGTGAACTGTCGATCCCCGACATGGCACAGTACTACCCCTGGCAGGCGTGGAACCCAAAATGGTCAACTCCTTGAGGATTACTTGGCAGGATCACAACTGACAGTGCTAAATCAACCTCACCACTTGCCAACCTTTTGCAACACCCTCTGGGAGGCTACGATCGATGTATCCCTAGCTACTAGGAACTTGGAGGGATTTGTGACTGACTGGAAGGTGGAGGAGGCATGGACTACCTCAGACCACCGAGCAATCACCTTTAAAATAATCAGACAACTGACAACAGTAACACGAACAAACCAACAGAAAAACAGATATGCAGTTGCCAAAGCAGACTGGATGTCATTCAAAAACCTGCTCATCACAGCCATAGAAAGCAACCCAGCCAGTATAAACCCACAAAATGACCCGGATGACCTTCTGAGGGGGACTACAGACCTAATACAAACCATTAGCGATCGAACAATCAAAAGAAAAAACCCAAAACCTGGTGCTGTTCCTTGGTGGACCCCAGAAATAGCCGTGCTTCGACGCCAGATGCAAAAAGCTAGGAAAGATTTCCAGAGAGCCCGTAGGACTTGGCCTGCACATGAAGTGGAGGCTTTAAGACAGCGCTATCGAGAAGTCAGAAATCAGTATACGGACGCGATACAGAAAAGCAAGAAGCGTTCCTGGGAGCGTCTAGTATCCACGACAGGAAGAACTGACCCCTGGGGTGTAGTTTACAAGGTGACTACAAACAAACTGCCCAGGGGGGAGGTGATCAGCACCACCAGGACCTCGCAAGGAGACTATACAACCACTTGGGAGCAATCAATGGGTAATATACTCGACACAATTTTCAAGGAACCCGCCACCCTAACTCTGCAAGAACAACATAAGATTTGCGAAGAAAATGAAAAATATATCACCCCTGCGCTCGAGCCCCCCTTCACCCATGAGGAACTCGGCGCGGCTGCTACCAGGATCAAAAACCGCAAATGCCCGGGACTTGATATGATCGAACCGGAGATACTGAAAAAAATAGTAGAAATTGCTCCGCAAATCCTACTCACCCTCTACAACAGATGTTTGGAAACAGGGAAATTCCCTGCAGCATGGAAAACTGCAAACACCAAGCTAATTCTGAAAAATCCTACTAAGAACCCAGAACATCCATCATCATACAGACCCATCGCTCTGCTCTCAGTAGTCAGTAAATTGTACGAGAGGCTACTCCACATGCGGATACAGAACCACTACGAAAGGGCAGGCCTGGCAGCTAAAAATCAGTTTGGCTTTAAGCCAGGATCCTCTACGGTGGATGCCCTTGGAGATCTGCTTAGGAAAGCACAAGAGTGCAGGAAAAAATATCTATTGGTCATTTCAGTCGATTTTGCCGGGGCGTTCGACTCACTTTGGTGGCCGAGCGTCCTGAACAGACTGAGAGAAGCTGCAGTACCAATCAACTTATACAAAGCAATGGAAGACTACCTTTCAGGCAGAAGAGTGGAAATAAATACAAATTATCAAAAAATCACAAGAAACATACATAGGGGATGTCCGCAGGGGTCTGTCTTGGGTCCTCTCATTTGGAACATGGTCTTGGACGATTTCCTGTGCCAGGACTTGGGGCTGGCTGAGGCCCAGGCCTTTGCGGACGATCTCATTGTTACTATTGAGGCAGATTCCAGAGTCCAACTGGAAAACATCGGCAATGAGGCAATGCAGAAATTACAATACTGGGCCACAAAAAACCAGCTAAAAATTGCACCGACGAAAACCATATCCATCTTGCTGAAAGGAACTCTTCAGGTACAGCGTACGCCCCAAATAAAAATAAATGGCCTGACCATCAAACTCACCAAGCAAATGAAGTACTTAGGAGTTATCTTAGATAATAACCTATCCTTCATACCTCACCTGAAACACATAAGAATGAAAATAAGAAGATACTCAGCCCTAGTGGCTAGGATTACGAGGAAGGATTGGGGACTGAAAAAACGAACCCTATTGCTATATTATAAGTCAACCTTCATCCCAGCAATAATCTACGCAGCTGCAGTATGGTACACCAAAACATCACTGGTAACCAACAAGAAAATCCTGGATATGACACATAGGACCATCCTATTGACAACCACACGAGCTTGCCGCACGGTAAGCACACCTGCACTGCAGGTGCTTGCTGGCGCGCTACCCCTGGATTTAGAAGCTGTGAAAGCAGGACTGCTCTACTTGCACTCAAAGGGAGTGGCCGCAAATCATCAGGACTTCACAATCAACCCAGCAAGCAGTCAAAAAACGGAAAGAGCCCGACTACAGACCTACCTCCTTCAGGAGTGGCAGCAAAGATGGACAGAGACGACAAAGGGCGAGATCACTCGTAAATTCTTTCCAGAACTGAACAAAATATACCCAAGGCAACCGGGTTGGTTCTTCCCGGGCTTGCACCTGACCTCGTTACTCACAGGACATGGACCCTTCAACCAGAAACTGTTCAGCTTCTGCCTCGTCGATGACCCAAATTGCACGTGCGGGGAGGTCGAAAGCTGGGACCACCTGCTTTACGACTGCCCACAATACGAAGACCTCAGATGCACCCTCATCACGAAAATCCAT